>NC_056743.1:1811304925-1811604925 GCF_019279795.1 Protopterus annectens
TGTTAAAATTTCTCCGCTTGTATACACCGGTGGTGTACAGTGTGGAAAAACCGGGGGGAGGGTGTTTGCTTAGTTTACAGTAGTGTTCTGGGCTGGGCTAGTCTGCTGTCTGTGTAATTAGCTGACTCTGATACATTTCACCTGGCAGCTCAGCTAGTCCTCCTTGATTACCTTCCTACTGCTGTTTTCCCTTCCCATTGCCTCCCTGTTCAAATGTGCACAGAGCTGCTATTTTCTTGTTTAACTTACTTTTTCTTCCTGTTCAACCCGGTGCATGGCACGCACACCCACTTACACTTTGTAAAGGGTGCTAGGCAAGTTTAGACACACCCCTAGCTTAGCTGTGCTACGCTAGGGGCAATCCCGAGCCACAGGGCTCCAATCCACTTACAGTTTGCCTGACACCCCACATGATGTCACCTATATCCTAGTCTTGCACCCAGGTATTTATACTCTTACTCTCTTGGGACCTGCCTCACACCCTGGGGAAAACTGGGATTCACTCTCCTTCCCCTCATTTGCATATAATTACCTGCTAATGCATAGTCACATGTGTCACACTGTGCCTCCCCCCCCCTTAGCAACCACTACTCACTGGCCAGGTTGTCTTTTGCCTGCCACTGACTTGCATGGTGGAATACTGATTTTAGTTGGAGTGTTGTTTTTAGGTTTATTTTCTTATTTCCCCACCGGTCCCGTTTGCACACCGCTGCCCTATTCTTTAATGGATGTGATCGGCGGCCATATCATAAAGGTTGTATTTTATACATTTGACATTGTTTGCAATGCCAATGGTCTTCTACTTGGTCATTGGCATGCTTCCTCAATGCTATGCAGCCTTTATTTGGAGCTGTCATACCTCTGTTTTGCAGTTTGCAGTGCCATACTCGATTACTAACCGAGTACATTTCTACATATTACGCTAGTCCTGCACTCCTTGATTCCTGCTTCCTGGATGGCAAATGTACCTCATTTGCATGGTTTTCACCTGCAAATGGGGTGATTTGTATACGGGGGCTGGGGACGTGCAGCACTAGTGCTACAGCGTTTGCGCACATCAAATGTGCACGTACGTGAATCGCTCGCCCGCCATACTGGTAAAATTTCATCTAACACTAATCATGCACGCCATGTAGGCTTTTGAGAATCCGGGAGGTAAAGTGTTATTCTATCAAAATTTTTTAGATGACTGTTTTTTGATTTGAAGAGGAAATGGGGAACTTTTGGAAAAGTTTACTGAATATTTAAACAATACCACTTCATTTTAAAAATTTACTATGCATTATTCTAAGAATGTGATATCATTTTTGTATGTACAGCTCACTAATGTATTTGGGGTGATTAGTAACTGTGTTTATAATAAGTATGTTCAGGTGAATACATACATGCACATTGACAGTATGCATACTAAGCATGTCTTCCATGGCATTGTGATGGCACAATTTATGCGAATACGTAGATTGAATACAAAAATGTGAAATGTAAAGAGCAAATGGAAAAATTAATGCAGGATTTCATTAACAGAGGATATAATAAAAACTTTGTCTTTGAACAATGAAATAAATATTTGATGATAGGATAACAGTTGCCCCCCTTTGTTTAGTGACAGAATGATAGACAACTATTGCAGGGTAAAAGATAAGCGTATAGTAGCTAATGTGAGATATATAACTACATATAATAGAATGACCACAAATATTGAAGCTATTATTAAAAGGAAATGGCTAACATTAACTTCAATGCCAGAACTTGTAAATTTATTGGGGAAAAGGCCCTATTTTACATATAGGAATAGTATAAATTTAAGGAGACAGCTCTGTTATAAAGATTTTAAGACAGATACTAGGACATATTGTACTGTTAAGAAAGGGACACTTTCCTGTTATAAGTGTAGTTGTTGCAGTAACATTTGTCATTTACCTGACTTCGAGCACCCAATAACTAGAAGTATATTTAATATAAAATGTCAGGCAACTTGTAATACAACATTTGTTGTTTATTTAGGTACATGTACAAGATGTATATGTTTCTATGTGTGTAAATGCTCTAGGTGGTTAAAATACCACATTATAGAACATAAGTCAGATATAAGGAGACGTGATGACAAATGCTTTAGCTAAGCATGCCACTGAATATGGTGCTGCACATACCTTTAAATTTAGAGTCCTGGAAGTTGTTTATAAGAATATAAGAGTGGGTGATATGAATAATAGATTGGATATAGCTGAATATGGGTGGATAACCAGACTAGAGGCTGATAAGGTTCCTGGATTAAACAATATGGTTACTATAAAGCCTTATTTAGCTGAAAAGCAAATGAAGTATAAGTAATATGAAATTTATAAGCACTTGTCTTCAGCATGTGCTAGTATGTTTTATAAGCATATATAGTTATTTTTTGTATTTTATATTCTTTGTCAACATTTATTTTTTTAAGTTAATTATTTTTTAATATGTAATGTTTTCTTATTGCTTGGCTGTGTCATGTGCTATTATGCTTTTTAGACTATAAAATGAGATTAACTTTATGTGAAATATATTCTTTGATAACTGAGGAAGGGTACTTTTATCTTGTTCAAATAAATTAAGCATTTCTACTTCTGTGAGCCTTTTTTCTATTGGAATCTGTCTGCAGTGACACATAACACAGCTCAGGGCCCTGAGACACCTCAGGAAAGGATGGCTCACATATGTCCACTACTGGAGTGTGTGTTGAACAATACTGACTGTGAAACTGTGTGACATTGCTAGGCCAGCTACTGGGATGTTGCAGATATCCATGTGTTAATTGTGAATACAGATATGATATACGTTTGTCTCAGAAATGTGATGGACCTATACAGGGTATTTGCATACTGAAATACTGTCACAGCTGTGTGTGTTGAACTGCATGTGATATACTGAGCTCATACCATTCAACTATCCAGTGTTATGCACACTGACCATATGTGTGCCTCATATTTGTAGTTATTTCATCAACAGCCGTGTTATGTCTGGCAAATAACTGGAAACCTGTGAACACTGACATTACAACATCACCTCTTTCTTCTGGCTGTTCCCTTAAGAGGTCACCACAGCAGATCATCTGTCTCCATGTCTTCCAGTCTTCTGCATCTTGCTCTGTCACACCAACTACCTGCATGTCCACTATCACCACATACATACACCTTATCTCAGGCCTTCCTCATGCCTTTTCCTCTTACTGGGCAGCCTCACCCTTTCCAAATATACTCAGCATACCTCCTCATCACATGTCCAAACCAACATAATCCTGCCAGTTTCTGGCTTTGTCCCCAAGCTGTCCAACCTGGGCTGACCCCCTAACACACATATTCCAAATCCTGTCCACCTACATCACACCCAGTGCAAATCTTAACATCATTAACTCTGCTCCATCCAGCTCTGACTCGTGCCTTTCTTTTCAATGACAATGTCTCCAACCCATATAACATAGCTGGCCTCACTACCTTCTTGTAGAACTTCCTTATCACTCGTAATGGTACTGGTCTGTGACAGATCACTCCTGACACTATTTGCCACCACATGCATCCTGCCTATACTCTCTTCTCCACCTCTCCCCCATACTTGGCATTACTCTGAACTGTTGTTCCCAAGTATTTAAACCTATCCACCATTGCAAACTGTACTCCCTGCATCATCACCATTCCTCTACCCTCCCTCCCATTTATTCTGTCTTAGACCTGCTGACCATCATTCCTCCCCTCTCTAGACCATACCTCCACCTCTACAGGGTCTACTCAACCTGTTCCCTACTCTCATTACAGACCACAATGTCATCTGCAAACAGCACAGTCTACAGGGACTCCTGTCTGAACTTGTCTGTCAACCTGTCCATCACCACTGCAAATAAGAAAGGGCTCATAGCTGATCCGTGATGTACTACCACCGCCACCTTAAACTCACCTGTCACTTCCAACTCAGAACTCACCGCTGTCACACTAGCCTTGTACGTATCCTGGATCTATATTAGCATATCGAATGGACTAAATAGCGAAAGCTATTTAGTCGATCTGATACTGTCAAAATGGCAAAATAACGAAGACACGGAACATCACATTTTTTCCCAGGGAAAAATTTGGTGGGCCTTCTTTGGGACCTTGCCATTTCCTCCACTATGGTGTGATCTTAGAGTTGGTATATTTAAGTAGGCCAGGGTGTGGGGCAAAGCCCCCCCACTTATCTTTGTGTTTAAGTTTTTTTTTTTTTTTTTTTTTGCGGAGCAGCAAATTTTTTCCCTGGGAAACAATTCGCTGTTCCGTATGTTCGATATTTTGTGGTTTAGACATTATCAGTACGATGAAATAGTGTTCACTATTTTTATTGTACGATAAGGTAATATAGACCCCATATCCTGTAGCATTCTTATGGATTCCTCCACCACTCCTGATCTCCTCATACAATACCACAGTTCCTCTCTAGGCATCCTGTCATATGCTGTCTCCAAGTCCACAAAGACACAATGCAGCTGCTTCTGACCTTCTCTGTACATCTCCATCAACACTCTCAGAGCAAACATCACATCTGTACTGCTCATTCCTGGCATGAAACCATACTGCTGATCAGTAATCTTCACCTCCCAAACACATTATATCCACTCCTCGCACATCCTCTCACTTTCCAAGATTACAGCAAACAATCAGGTTAAAAAGACCACTGCCATTTCTCCAAAACACCTCCATGCTTCCACAGGTATGTCATCTGGATCAATAGCCTTTCCATTCTTAAACCTCTTCATAGATATCCTTACTTCATCTGTGATAATCTGCTGCACTTCCTGATTCACCATACCCACATCATCCAACCTTCTATCTCTCTCTCACTCATTCTCTTCATTCAACAGACCATCAAAGTAGTTTCCATCTGATCTACACACTCTCCTCACTTTTGAGTACATTTCCTCCATTATCCTTTATCAGCCTTATTTGCTACACATCCTTCCTAGCTATGTGCCTCTGTCTAGCCAATTGGTACTGGTCCTATTCTCAATCCTTGGTGTCCAACCTTACATACAACCCTTCAGACCCCCCATTCCCAGCCTTTGCCCCTACTCTCTTTGTCATGCACCCCATCTCCTTATACTCCTGTCTACTTCCTTCATCTGTCCGGCAATCCCACTTCTCCTTCGCCAACCTCTTTCTCTGTATACGCCCCTGTACTTCCTCATTCCACCACCAGGTCTCCTTGTCCTCCTTCCTCTGTGCAGATGTCACACCAAGGCCCGTCCTACTCTTCTCCCTTACTAGCGTGGATGTATTTTCCCACAGATATTTGCTAACTCTTCAATGCCACCCACTGCCTGTCTTAACCCTTGTCTTAACTCTTCCCTGAACTCAACCTCACAATCACCCTTTCTCAGTATCCACCATTAGATCCTTGGTGATGCCCTCACACTCCTCCCCCTCTTCTTGATCAACTACATCATCCCACAGACCAACATTCCATGCTGCCTAATTACACTTTTCCCCTGTCACCACTTTACAGTTTCCAATTCCCTTCAAACAGGCCCACCTGCACAGGAGATAATCCACCTGTGTGCATCTTCCTCCACTTTTGTATGTCACCTTATGCCCATCAGTCTTGTAAAACCACATATTCACCACAGCCATGTCCAACCTCTTTTGCAAACTCCGCCACCATCTCATCTTCTGCATTCCTTTGCTTAACACCATACCTACCTATCACTTTTGCATCCTTTCTATCCCCTTCACCAACATGCCCATTGAAATCTGCTCCAATCACAACTCTCTCACCCTTGGGTACACTCATCACCACTTCATCTAACCACTCCAAAATATGTCTGTCTCATCCAATACACATGCAATTAGCGGAGCATATGCACAACTGTCATCATTACATCATCAATTCCCAGCCTCCTAAACATCACTCTACCTGACACTCTTATCACCTCCACAAATACTCTTGGCATAATGTTTCTTCAGGTTAACCTCTACACCAGTTCCCCTCCCATACACACCATGATAGAAATATTTGTACCTGACTCTGATACACACAGCCGTACACTCCTTCCATCTGGTCTCTGGCACACACAATATATCCACCTTTCCTATGTCCAGCATAATAGCTAGCTCTGTCCCCATACCAGTCATACTCACAACATTAACAGTTCCTATCCTCACTACCACACTCTTAGCCTTTCTCCTCTCTGCCTGCCATATAAGTGTCAGACATCCTCCAGGGTATGTCTGTGAATGCAAAGGCTACTGCACTATCAAATGACATATGTGTGTTACAGCAATATGAAGAAAGTGTCACTAATTTCGGCCCAGATCCCACCATGTATGTGTGGTGTCCTCCAGATGTCCTACCCTAACAGGTTGACATGAATGACTGAGCAGCAAGAGTGTAATTACAATGTGCCATACTGACACAGAACAGAAATGTATAGCAGGTATTACCTATGCATATGTATGTATGTATGGGTAGGTGTACCTGGCTACCTCATAACAACTGACATGGGATGCAAAATGTCAGGTAAATAAGCTGTACACGTTGTACATGTGCATAATCTTAGTTACTGTGCGTCTAACAGAGTTACACTTCTACAGCTAATGGTTGTTGCATTGCCCTGAGACAGACATGGGTACTAGAATTAGCATAGGTATCATGTTGAAATTGGAGAGGTGGGATGATCTTGTCAACAGTGTGAAAATCTTGGGCCACCATGGATGAACATATGATCAGGTCAGGCATAGAGCAACTGACCTGATACGTATGCCCGGCAAAGAGCTGCTGCTGTAGCAACGGACCGTAATGCTACCGGTGGGGTCCAGCCACACAGGCCCCACATACGGCAACAGAGGAGCTCCTTGCCAACCTTGGAGTAGCCCCCACACA
Source organism: Protopterus annectens (assembly GCF_019279795.1). NCBI lineage: Eukaryota > Metazoa > Chordata > Ceratodontiformes > Protopteridae > Protopterus > Protopterus annectens. The sequence goes on from NC_056743.1 coordinate 1,811,311,802, forward strand.
ACATCAAACACATAAAACACCAGTCATGGAGGTGGGTGGCACCTAGGCAACAGGACAGGAGGGTGCAGGTAAGGCCCACGTGCACATCAGTGTAATGAGGTAGCAGTGAAACTGTCTTCTATAGAGTCTCTAGATGTATATGTCAGTACAAAATGGATTAGTGGGTGGGGTTTAGTAATGCACACAATTGCATATCTACGGTGAAGAACAGCAAATTGTGTAATATAGTGTGTACTGTACCTGTGCAGAAATGTAGCATTCATCTTGTACCAATGCCATATGTGAATTTGCTGACAATACCTCTCTCCCACAACTACACAGGTCCTTCTGGTCTGCACGTGCGACAGCAACCTGAAGCCGTTAAGTATGGGACTTTCCTGTTGTGGCTCACCAGTACCCCAGGCATGTTAAGGTCATGCATGTGACCATGCACACAACTGTTACACTCAGCCACTGGGCAATATCTGCATGTTCAGCTGTGGTGATGTTTACTGCATTGCATCACGGTGGTCATTACAGGGGCCTGTTTTCAGGGGATGTCACATATCTGTAGCATACCTCACAACCTGTCACTGTAGTACATCTAGACAAAGACTGACAAAATGGGGGGACAAAGGGCAAAAACTAGGGTCATATTGTATAAGTTAGTGGTATACAGTGTATATAAATGGTGTACACACCTGTTAGAATGCCAGGTATTTGTGATATACAAAAATGAGAGCACAACAGACAATTTCAAATTCCTGCCAAACTGTCATGTGACCTATAACCGGTACAATTCAATTGTAAAGTAAACAAATCTGTTAAGGGAACAATTATAACACATAACTATCGTACAACAACCTAGATACATATGTGTGCACAGGCTGAAGCTAATACTGTGTTGACGCAGCATTACATCTTATTGGGTACACACCTGTCATCAATTACAGAAATTCTTTGATTGACAGCAAATAATGGTCAGCTGTCCCACCAGGATTATCCTAACATATACCCAGTTGCCTGCTACAGCAACAGCCATGGTCTGCATAGAGCTGATAAGGTTGCTAAGGGACCACAGTTTTGAGATGTATTAACCTGGAGAAGGGTACCAAAACATTTCCACAGCATTGCATATGCCATGAAATCCAGTGCAGACAGTCATCAAAAGTTAGTCAAAATATAGGGCTACAGTGACATTGCGAAGGAGTGGACATCCCTCCAAAGTCTATGAGAATACAACACCAAAACTGGCCAGGGAGGCTGCCAGGAGCCTACAGCAACAGTGAAGGAGTATCAGGAATCTCCGGCAAGTACTGGGTGTGTACTACATGTGACAAAAATCTTCTGTGGTCTTCATATGTCGCGCCTATATGGTAAGGTTGGAAGATGGCAGCAGTTCCTCACATCAAACAATATCCAGGCCTGGAGAAAGTCTGAAAGCAATACATCAGGTCTTCAAAAAGTAAGTGGGAAAATGTGTTATGGTCATATGGGACTAAGGTCAAATTCTTTGGCCACAATTCTGACAGGTTTGTATGACACAATAACACCACCACGCATCACCACAACAACAACACCCCCGTGATAAAGCATGGTGATGGCGGTGTTCTGCTTTGGGGTTGCTGTTCACAAGCTAGAACTAGGGCTGTAGGCACGTTGGAAGGGATAATGAACAGTTCCAAACACTGATCCCTTGTGCTTCCAATCCTTCTGTTGTCTGCCACATAGGTGTAGATGGGGAGGAATTCCACCTTTCCATACAACAATGGAACAAACCATATATCCAAATCAACAAAAGGATGGCTTCACCAGAACACATGCAACGTTCTGCACTGGCCCAGCCAGAGCCCACACCTACATCCAATAGAAAATATGCAGAGTAACCTAAAGAGGGGAGTACACAGGAGATGCCCTTGCAATCTGACATAGTTAGAGGTGCTTTGCATAGAAGAGTGTACAACTTTGGCAAGTCAAGATGTGCCATGCTGGTAGACACCTTCCCAAGAGGACTGAATGCTGTGATGAAATCAAAAGGTGCTTTAAAAGAGTATTACTTTAAGGGTGTGCACACTCATGCAACCAGCCTATTGTACCTATTGCATTTACCATATGTTACCCATGACTGATGTGTATACTCTTCAGTTGGACTGCACAGGTTGCATGTCATATGAAAAGAGGGAAAAGTTATGACCTGATTTCTGAGGTCTCATGTGACATATCACAAAATCCTGGCATGTTAACAGGGGTGTGTACACTTACTATATCCACTGTAAGCTTGGGAAGTTGTTTGAGTAACCACTTTTGTTTTGACATACATGTACTGCAGGATATGCAGTCTGTACCTCAAATTATGACATCTATCAGTGGTACCATTCCACAGGTCATCCCAGTAATGTGTTAGACAAACAGTGGAGTTATGGGGAACAGACCAAAAATATGAGCCAGACATCTAGACATTCATCAAAACTGTACAGTTGGGAGGTATGTTCTGTAGGAGTTGCCACAGTGCTATACAGGTGAACAGCAATAATGTTTACACGGGTGCAGTGTGTGCTAGGTGAAGGTCTATCATCTGCTAACACCACTCACGTATCCCAGAGGTGTATATTAGTAGTAACAGTAAGTGGAAAGGGCTGCACTGCATGATGATATGGGTCTGTCCAGAGTGTGCATGTTATTGTCTGCCTGTGTGTCATGAATGTCCCCAATTGGCTAATATGAGGTCTATGTAATGCCTTTGAGGCACCTCACCTGTGTGTGTGTGTGTGTCATACCTCTCAGCCATACCAAATTACTTGGTTTTTACTGTGTTTTGGTGTCCAAATGAAGAGGTGCCACGATTCCTGATTGGCACACCTTCATTTCTGATTTTTTTCATTTATTTGTAAAATTTTTTCAAATATCACTCTGTCGGAGCTGACGTCATCACATGCGTGATGACATCAGCACCGTCAGGGCTACCAGCCAATAGGAATGTCATTTCTGGCTGGTCTGGCTGCAAATGGGAAAAGCCATTCATTTGAAATTAGCAGCACTCCATTTAAGAGGTTCCAGCAAGAGGTTCTCCAGTTCAATTCTTGGCTGGGTTGCCTTCTGTGTGGAGTCTGCATGTTGTTCCTGCATTCATATGGGTTTTTCTGGGTGGTCTGCTTTCCTCCCACGTTACAAAGACATGCATCTCGAGTGTTTCTCCCTGGGCCTCTGATGAAAAATTGGCTTTGTTCCATGTCAGACTTTCCCAGTTAACAAATGTTAAATAAATTAAGTAACACACTAAGTCAGAGCTGATGTATTTCTTTCTTTCAATGGGTTGGGAGGGTGGCCTAATGGTTAAGGTATTTGCCTTACAAACACAAGGTGCAGAGTTTGAGTCTCACAAGGGATAATTGGCTAGGCTTAAAAAGGTTGAAAAACTGTGAAAAAAATATCTTCTTTATTGCACTCTGGTACCTCGGCCTTCGCCTTCTCAAGGAATACATTAAATTTGCATTTCACCACACCTTATAAATCATTAGCTTAAAACTTTAAAGCCAATCAAAACACTCGTCGTGCATTTAAATAATTAAACATTTAAACACCTGAAAAAACCATCACTCAACCGACCCCATACATCTCTTCAATACAAGATGTTATACTTGAACCAAATATGAGACAATATAATGGCATAAAAATTTTTATGCACATTAGAAATGTATAATATACAAAATATGCAAAATGTGCAAAAATACATAATGTGCAAAAGGAGTGTATTTTCTCTTATTATATTATTTTATAAAAATCCATTTTCTTTATACATGATGCAATTCCTCTCACCTAAGAAAGAGAAAAAAGTTACTAAACCCAATGCAATATGCCTTTATCTTTTCTCATTTTTCTTTTCATTATAACCCTGCTGTAATTGTCATGAATGACTTGCATCACATATTTGGACTATATCCCCCCGCACATGAAAATCGATAATCCATCCAAATCACTTTCAAAGAGTGCCTGAATATATTGTGTTCCTATTTATATGTACATATATGCCTTGTGCAAATAACTGATATAAATCAAAATGTTAATGTATATACTGGATTTACTTTATTGCCCCTAACTATGTTACAAACACCTCAATATTGGCTTTGCAAGATTTACATATCTAAATTCATGCCATTGGGAAAGAGAGTTTTAAAGTTCAAAATGAACTTAGACTCCATTTCTAATAGTTTTTTATTATTCACAAATATTAAACCCTGTCTGCTATTCCTGATATCTCCTAGATGTTCCATTATTCTTAATTTGACTTTTCTGGAGGTTTGTCCCACATACCACTTATATATACCACTCCCCTGCAGTCATAGTATTCCAAAGCCTTGTATTTCTTGTTGTTAATCAATGTGCCATCTAGGTTCATTACTTATATGTCCCTACCTTTGAGATATTGATTTTTCTCTTTGAATTTCTAGTATTTAAAATCTCCTTAAGGTTGGGATATCAGGTGATTTTACTTGGAAAAATTTTCCTATCATCCCCAGAACCAAAATTTGGTGATAAGAATAATTTGTCTTGTTCAATGGCCCCTGCTTCATTGTTTTTTACCAGTGTTTTCTTCTAGGCTTAAAAAGGCTTGCAAGGACAGTTAGCTTAGTATGAACCTATTCCTTTGGACGCTCGCTCGTTTTGGATTACAAATGCAGGAATCATGGAACAGCAGCCAGGGTTGGAGTAAGTGTGTGTCTGTGTCTGTCTGTGTGTGTGAAAATGCCTCCATGTAATACACCTGGTAGCTAGAGGTATTTCAGGCTCAAAACCTGTACCTTCGGTACAGGGTAAAAAGAGGCTAAAGTCCCTAGCCACCACCATTTCTGAGCTTTGTCCAGATTTGTTGTGCTAAGAGTTGAGAAGAGCTATGGTGGGAGGTGAGAACAGAATTTGTATTCCCCCATTATTGGCTTTGTTGTTTGTCCAGGTTTTTTGTGCTAAGAGCTGAGAGCTATGGTGAGTGAGAAGTGAGAACTGAATTTGTATTACCCCATATTGGCTTTGTCCACGTTTTTTGTGCTAAAAGGTTGAGAGCTGTGGTGAGAAGTGAGAACTGACTTCACTAAATGATAGCCATTTAGTTTCAGTCTTCCTATTTTTTTAGGAAACTGCTGATTTGGTGTAGTGATATGTTGCTCTGACCCTAGGGTCCGGGGTTCAAGACTTGCCAGTGAAATGCATGGTGGTAACACATTTTATTCTAGCAACTTTCCAAAATTATACAAGCAATGGTTAAAATGTGTCCCTGGTAAGTCCCTAGCCACCACCACTTGTGAGCTCTGTCCAAGTTTTTTTATTCTAAGAGTTGACAGCTATGGTGAGAAGTGAGGACTGAAATTGTATTCCCCCATTATTGGCTTTGTTTGTCTAGGTTTTTTGTGCCAAGAGGTTGAGAGCTATGGTGAGAAGTAAGAACTGAATTCACTAAATGATAGCCATTAAGTTTCAGTCTTCAAAGTTTTTTGAAAACTGCTGATTTGGCATAGTGGTATGTTGCTCTGACTGTAGTGCATAGGGTCCAGGGTTCAAGACTTGCCAGTGACATGCATGGTGGTAACAACATTTTATTCTAGCAGCTTTCCAAAATTATACAAGCAATGTTTAAAACGTGTCTCTGGTTTTTGACCTTTTGTTCCCCCTCCCCAAAAAAAACTGAACTTGAAAATAAGTGTGAGAAGCTGTGGAAGATGCCTATGGCTTAGACTACTGTCATTCTATTTATAGTGTGAGTGTGGAAGTAGGCTTTTAGGAAGGAAATGTTCTGAATTGGGCAGTTTTGTCATTATTGGTTCATGCATTTTGTTTCATTGTCTACAGTACAGCCTACTGGAAAAAATGCTCAAACAATAAATTTAAAATGCGCTCTAACAAGTGTGTTGTATTATACAAGAAATATAACTTAAAAAAGACAGGAAAGTGTATCAAAGGAAAGAACACATATATGTTTCTTGTTTTGTGTGCAAGGGTCCAATGATTTCCACCACTGGCCAGATGCATTTTCTTTAGATGTGGTGTGGGTTTCAATGTTATTTCAATGAATATGAGTTTCAAAGGCAGAGAAGTTTTAATGCCAAGTCTATTTTCATTGAGAGAGGATTGCTTTGTTTAGCATATGTCAAAATAAAATCCAAATAATCATTGTAGAAGCAAAGCAGTATGCACACATTAGTTTTTATGGTAAATGGGGCGAATCGCCAGGTAATGGGACATTGGAATGGCTGCAGGGGGTCAGTGGTGCCATATTTTGGTTGTCCTTCAGTTTGCGTTTGAAAGTTGATATCCCACAATTCCATTGGAGTAGGTGGGGTTACGTAATTATGTATAGAAATTAGATGTTAATCAGCGTACAGATTTGTACCTATTTTTCATGGGCCTTGTCCAGATTTTTGATGTTTCCAGGTTGAGAGGTATGGTGTGTGTGTGTGTGTGTGTGTGTGTGTGTGTGTGTGTGTGTGTGTGTGTGTGTGTGTGTGTGTGCGTGTGTGCGTGTGTGTACCAGCAAACTTTATAATGCAGGTAGTAATTTACATATGTTGTTTTTTCCTCACAAGTGGACATGGTGGCCGCAGTCTCTCCCACTCTGATCCTGATGTCAGTGTCTCTGCAGACTATGACTATGATGATGCTCCTGTTGAGGCACAGGTGGGGTTGTCAGGGGCTGAATCTGTGCCATTGGTTGGCATCCCACTGTTCTCAACCCTCTCCCTACACACAGTCATAATGCCCACACATACCCCATCACCAGTGGCCACAGATAATGGACACTTGACAAGTGCTGGCATGGAACAGGTTAGTGTGGCGAATATGGCAAGTGGGGGTGCAGGCTCTAGCCATAGCCAGAGTGCCGGCGAGGTCCCACACAGGCAGATAGGCAGGGGGGCTTGGAGGAGGATTGCAGCCCATCATGCCCCTGTTGCAAGTGCCACAGCAGCAGTCACCAGACGCATGTTTCAGTCCATCATGGAGGCACAGGCATGTGATGAACGCAACACCAGACATATATGCAGGGTCATGGATGAGCACATCCCTGGTGTCTGTGGTGATATTTGTGAACTCACTGTGGCCACCTGTGAGCATACTGAGGTCATGGATTGATGGTGGGGGGAGACCATGGCATTCCTTCACTGCGGAATATCTGTGCTTGAGCATTTGGCCAAGGATGACCAGCAGCCACATATATGTAGGGCAGCACCACAATCAGCTGAAAGTTTACATGGCCATGCACCATCACATTCCTGTACTGGCAGTACCATCAGCAGTACTGAAGGGGGTGTGCTGTCCATGCCACGATGCAGCAGGCCATGGGCATATGATCCTGGCTGGTCCCAACAGGGACCTGGATCCAGAAGACAGCAGTCACCATCGGGGGAGTAGTATTGCATCTGGACTTGACCCTGGTGGTGGCGATGAGACCCCTGCCAGGACCACTTCCCATGTCCGTGGCCAGAGACGGACTGTACACCCTGCTATGTATGGCCCACAGCTGTCCAAACTACCCTTGTGTAGGGCGGCCACATGGCGTGACTGTGTGCATATGAACCACACACATCACCATCTGACAAGTCACCTCCACACACACACACACACACACACACACACACACACACACACACACACACACACACACACAAAAACCCTGCACAGCCCATTTAAAGCACACCAGACAAACACACACACACACACACACACACACACACACACACACACAATGTCAACCATATGCCCCAGCCTAGGCCTCTGGCAAACCCACACCATACCCTGTGCATATGATGATACCTGTGCTGCATCCCTGTCATCCATACCATCGATGCAGGGACATGCTAATATAGGTCCGATGCACAGGGTGAATATAGTACAGTGTAGCTATGTAATACTATGTACGGTGCTATCTTCCTGCATTTGGTATAGGTACACATACAGGTGTATGTAACTTATTAGCCAGGATGCATTATTGCTGTTAGTACCACTGACTGAATGTAGTCTGACATGCTGTATTCTGATTTGTGTTCCAGGTATCTGTGTGTCTGCATGCTGTGGCCCTGCAGACATTCCCAAGAGAGAGTATGGCAGAGTGGGAATACACTGACCATGTCATACGTAAGGCACAGCTTTATATGTACATGTACCAGGTGTGTATGCATGCAAAAGTGTGTAAGGGACACTGTTGTCAGACAGTGTGACCTTGCATACATACCCCTTGTCACAGACAGGTAGCCTTCAGACATGTCAGCTCAGAGTTGTGTAGTACACAGGCTCATACATACAGAATGGGTTACTGCAGTACTGTCAGCAGGTCCCTCACAAGTACAGCCATTACATTAACTGCAACAAATTCACCTGTCAACACCTGTTGGCCCTGCCATTTCTTTCCCATACACTCAACCCTGATGCAGTTGATGAGGGCATGCATGATACTGTGTATGACAGGTTTGTGGTATGTATTCCTGAGTCCACCGGGTGGAACAGGGAGACAAAATGGCATATCCTTTGCATACACATAGTAATACATACACATTATGTGTCCCACGTAGATTATATGCATGGGACATAACACACTACCTCTTACAACGCATAATGGTCTGAATGCCTTCATGGATGGTGCGATAACCCACCAGAAATAGGATGTGGATTCATGTATTGCTACTACAAGCCTGGACAAGTGATAGTGTAGTAGACGTCATATCAGCATGATGTTTCAGTCAGGTATGATGCCTGATGCTGGCATGTGTGTCACTACACGGACTGTAGCCTATTTGGCAATAATATCACATATATGGGCATTGGTAAGGGACACAGACCACATAGAGTTTGCAAACATCTGGATATTCCATAGATATCTGTACAGAGGACTGGTATGGTGTGCACAGTGCTTTAACATGCTGCATGTGAGGCAGATGCTGTTACCATGCAGTATAAAGTAATGCCATTAGGAGGTGGTACATAGGCTTGAATGGTACACAAGTAAAAATGGTATCAGCCAAACAGGAGATGATCTTCACCCAAAGACACACACACACACACAAACACACACACACACACACACACACACACACACACACACACACACACTTGTCAGTATTGAGATTAGAACCCCTACATATGTAGTTATTTCTACCATAGTGTTATGCAGTTATCAGACGTGCCACACAGCTTACATAATTTCACCTTGTTCCAAGGTACTTCTAAGTTGAATGACATCAGCAAGCCTAGTAAAGTAGGGTGATGGGAAGTTTACAGGGTGGTACACAACTCAAAATGGTATCACACACACACACACACACACACACACACACACACACACACACACACACACAAACACACTTGTTAGTAGTGAGATTAGAACCCCTACCTATCTAGTCATTCCTACTATAGTGTTACACAGTTATCACATGCATCACAGAGCTTACATAATTTCACCTATTCCCAAGGTACTTCTAAGGTGAATGACATCAGCAGGCCTAGTAACGTAGGGTGATGGGAAGTTTACAGGGTGGTACACAACTCAAAATGGTATAACAAAGACACATTATGACTCTCACACACACACACACACACACACACACACACACACACACACACACACACACACACACACAACTGCCAGTAGTGAGATTAGAATCCCTATCTATCTAGTTATTTCCACTACAGTGTTACATAGTTATCAGATGCGCCACAGAGCTTACATAATTTCATGTTATGCCAAGGTACTTCTAAGGTGAATGACATCAGCAGGACTAGTAAAGTAGGGTGATGGGAAGTTTACAGGGTGGTGCACAACTCAAAATGGTATAACACATACGTATATGATTCCCACGGGTCTACTGCTTTTAATTGAATACCACTTATTCGAAAAAGAGCACTAGACCATTCAGTTACACGAAAGTGCACTTATTCGAAAGTGCATTTTCACAAAACACGTTTCAGCGAACCGAAAAAAAAAATAAAAAACAAAACACTATATAATATTACACTGAATGGGGGGGCTTTGCCCACCCACACCCTTCAATGTTGAGGGCTGCACCCCCCACATCCCCACTACTTAAATATACCAACTCCGAGATCACACTACAGTGGGGAGCACGTAAATTCCTTATTCCCCACTGCAGAGTGCCTCGGTGTTTCAGTGTCCCTGAACGGTTCATTGAACCATGCTTTGCAGAAGTACACTTTTGCTTAAGTGCACTTTCATGTAACCGAGGGTCTATTGTCCATTTTCGCACAAGTGGGTTTTCGGTCTTATACAGTAGACCTGATTCCCACACAAACACACAGACACACAGGCACACACACCCACAGACACACTTGCCAGTATTGAGATTAGATCCCCTGCCTATCTAGTTATTTCTACTACAGTATGATGCAGTTATTGCATATGCTACAGAGCTTACTGGGCTGACAATTGGCCAAAGGTGTTGATAACTGCACAGCCGAGGTAAACTGTTACAGGTGCCAGACAGTCTGCCTTCAGTTTTCTCTTAGATCTTGCTGGTTCTTTCTCTCCTGCACTTCAAATAGCCTAATAGCTTTACACTTCAACAGGTTTTTTATCAATTGTTCTAGCACACCTGAGAGCCATCGGCAGTAGTCGTTCCTCATGGAATTAGCTCCAGTACTTAATAGTTATGACCACCGCTCCTGGCACGACTAAAGTGCAGTTCTCTGTGCTTTCGCCCATTAACCTGGTGCACTTGGGCATTCTGAGGCACAGTTGCAAAATACTCATGTACACAGACAACCCTCTCCTCTAAACTCCCAACACTCAGACTTTTGAGAGATACCCCTATATCACAGAACTGGAAGATATGCACTCTCCAACAAAGACTGGACTAGCTGGTCAAGAGAAGAAGGGTCAACACCTACAGCATACCACATGGAACACATACCCCTCCAGAACACCCACTATCACAGCTCTGACATACAAACAATAACCACATCCCCACCTTCACAGAGGCACTCAATAGACATTTACCCAAACAGCAGAGACCACCAAGACAGACACCCACTCAACCACTATAACACAGCACAAGCCACAGGACACACATCTCACCTACACAGTGTGCCCCCAAAGGCCAACCACCTTGCCTGATACAGAAATCATAGGTAAATCAATAGTGAGGCACACAGATGTCCTACTCACTAGGTTGAACATAGAGGCAGTAGTTGTCAGCTGTCTATCAGGTTCCATAATCCAACACATAACACACCCAGTTAGGTCACTCCATAACAACTATAAGTATCACTCTGTCATTGTCCATGTGTGTGTGAATGACCTGAGATGCGCTTCCATGGACTATATGAAAAGAGACATGGTGGAGCTCTCAGATTATGTGGACCTGGCAGGTATGACAGTAGCCCTGAGCAGTATACTACTGCCACCCAGAATGATAACACAGTACAGACAACAAATAATTGACTTCAACAATTGGATTATGTGTCTGGTGTCACTCTCATGGGATTCAGTATCTGTCTGCTTGATAACATGATTGACAGACTGTGATGACTTGCCAGAGATGGCCTGCATCTGTCATCCCTGGGTTTCCAGGTACTGGCTAAGTGTCTTGCCACCCCTATAGTACTTTTTTAGGCAGTGCTCCAAATCAAATTACCACTATAACAGCTATACATATATGCAATCAGAGGGTCATGCTGCTCAACACTAGACAGCTGCATCTCAAGATGCAGCCACTCAAAACACTCCTCAAAATGGAGAACATTGACATTTGTGCTGTAACAGAGATCTGGTTTACAGCAGCAGACAGCACCCCTGCACTACCAGTCTATAACTCATTCCACGCCTGTCAGCCCCAAACCATGGACCACAGCTACAAGCGCGGTGGTGTCTCCATATTAATAATGGATATGCACACATCCAGAGTAGTATCATCGCATATGGCATTTGAGATACTTCAGGTACAGCTGACACTGGGTAATAGTCCAGTCCAGGTCATAGCCTGCTATAGGTCCACATTCATGTCTCTAGACTCTCAATCCACATTCCTCAACACCCTGGAAAGTATCAAGGTCCAACCCAACACTCATATTAGGAGAGTTAAACTACCCCTCCATCAACTGGGTAAGATACTCAAGCACCAATACACTGGCCCAATGCTTCCTGGAATTCATCAGTTCCAATGCCCTGGACCAGCTCATTCTGACACCCAGTAGAGGAAGTAACATCCTTGACCTGTGTTGATTACTAACATATGGGACCATTGCTTGACAACAGTAGTCAATCGCTACCTGGTCAGATCCAACATAATCACCATGGAAATCCATATCTCACCCACACCCCCTGCAAAGGAAACCACCTTGCAAAACTTCTCCAAAGCTGGCTTTCGACTCATAAGAACAGAGGTGGCTAACTTCACAGCACCCATGCCAATGGAAAATACCTGCATGACTGCCGAATCATAAACTAATGCACTGTATAAACATGTACATCAATGCATGGAACTAGCCATATCCAACAGAACCATGACCCTCTCCTCCAAACACTGGAGGCCAATCTCGTGGTCTCCTGCCATTAATAACCTGTACAGCAAAAGGAAGAAACTGTTGCAGAAAAAGGTGGATTCCCAAGAGTGGTGAAACTCCCTTAGCCTCAACAACAACTTGAGATCCCACATGAAATCATCTACAGCCACCTATGATGGCAGAATTGTAGCAGACACTGACAACAATCACACATCCTTTGCTAGTGATATCAAGAACCTCCATCCCAATACCCAGAAGGCCTCAGAGTTACTGCACGATGCTACCTCCTATACTGAACCAAATGATATTGCCAACATTCTTGCCAACACATTCAGTGCTAGCTTTACCCCTCTCTCTCCCCCTAATGGAACAATCAGAATGCCAGAAGAATACCAGGCACCCAGGCTTACCACCACCCAGGTTACACCTGCATTGTCCATAGACAAGAATACAGCTTCCATGGGACCACAAATTATCCATGGCTGTGTTCTACATGAACTACAATGACACCTGGCACCACATCTGTGTGCCCTGTTCAGTCACAGCCTCACCTCAGGCTTTGTCCCTCCCAAATGGCGCACTGCTACAGTCATCCCTCTCCATAAAGGTGTGGCAACTACAGACCCTGGGAATTATCAGTCCAGTAGCCTGACAAGTCTGATGTGTACAGCTATGGAGCACATCATTAGGGACCTGATCAACAAACCTATAGGTAATCTCCTAACTCTGGACCCAACACAGTTTGGTTTTGGGAAAGGGAAATCATGCCTGGTCACCCTGGTTGATGTATTTGACAGTCACCAGGGCTGTGTATGACAGTAAGGCACTGCATATAGCCTACATCAATCTGACCAAGGCTCTTGATACCATTTCTCAGTCAGGAATTATGAATGAACCCACCAATCTAGGCATCAAGCCCTACATCACTGGGAGGGGGTTGTAAATTGGCTCACAGATAGTAGTGAGCTCCTAGTTAGAGTGCCAGCCAGTCACAAGTGGAGTCCTACAGGGATCAGTCCTGGGTACTCTCCTGTTCAGCATGTACTTCTCAGGAGTCCAGGCCAGTACAAAGGATCTCTGGCTGACCAAGTTCACAGACACCTGCAAGCTGGGAGCCATCATTAACTCCACAAGTGATGCAGACATCCTACAGAAAAGCCTCACTGAGACCACTGACAGGTGTGGAAACCATGGCCTGAAGCTTAACACCATAAAATGCATTATCAGCCCCACTGGTAAAATCTCAGTTCCCACTAAGTACCACATCAACGGGAGCCCACTGAATTCTGTAGGCAGTATAAGAGATCTGGGAACACAGGTTGACAGCAACCTGTACTTTAGTCACCTCATTGCCACTGTGGTCAGGAAATCCTTCTATGTGGCTCATCTCATTACCAATGGTTTGCACTAGACACCTGCAACAACTGGAGAGGCCACAGAAGTACCTCACAATGAGGATCATGGGCATTAAACACATATCCTACACAGGCAAACTGAAAAGACTTCAGCTATTCTCTGTCTCATATTGCCTCCTTAGAGGTGATCTCTGCTTGACTTGCAAAGCCATGTCTGACCCAGCTCTTTTACAAATGCTACATCTAAAGACATCCCAATCTCTCTGCACCACACACTACAAGGAACTCTACCTCATTACCACAATCAACACAACATGCTGAAGGGACAGGTTCCTCACCCAGAGACTGCACATGCCCTGTAACAGACTTCCCATACATGTCAAGCAAAGCACCTAGATGACCCTGTTCCAGAGAGATCTTGATGACTGGATGGGTAATAGAAAGTTCACCCCAGGGATCACTCCAGTGGCTCTACTTGATGGGGTCACTGGGAACTAACATCAGGTGGCACAATGGCAAGGCACTTCTGTGGGCTAGGCTTTAATGGCTCCAGGGCCATTAGCCTAGTGCACACCTATGAACCTATAAGGGGGAGTGACATTGGCATGACTGACACAGTAGGCCAGTGAGTGGGTAACTTATCAAAATACTTCTTTCTACAAGGTACACAATTACACACACACTTATACACCTCCACACACACTTGCCAGATCTGAGAGTTGAATCTCTGTCTATCTAGTTATTTGTATTACAGTGTTACACAGTTATCGCATGTGCTACAGAGCTTACTGGACAGACAAATGGCCAAAGGTGCTGATAAGGGGAATGACTTCAGCAGGACTGATAAAGTATAATAGTGGGAGGGAAATGTATCAAAATACTTCTTCCTACAAACATACACCCTTTTACACCCACACACACATTTGCTAGACCTGAGAGTAGAACCCTGCCTATATAGTTATTTGTACTGTAGTGTTAGGCAGTTATTGCACATGCTACGCAGCTTACTGGGATAACAACTGGCCAAAGGTGCTGATAAGAGGAATGACATCAACAGGAGTGATAAAGTAAGGCAGTGGGTGGGAGACTTATCACAATATTTCTTCTTACAAAACATACACACACACTCATTTGCCAGATCTGAGATTAGAACCTCTGTCTAGCTACTGATATTTTATTGTGTTATGCAGTTATCGTACATGCTACAGAGCTTACTGGGCAGATAACTGGCCAAAGGTGCTGATAAGGGGAATGGCATCAGCAAGAGTGATAAAGGAAGGCAGTGGGTTGGAGACTTATCAAAATACTTCTTCTTGCAAACATACACACACACACTCATTTGCCAGATCTGAGATTAGAACCCCTGTCTAGCTAGTGATTTGTTCGTTTGTGTTATGCAGTTATCACACACACTACAGAGGTTACGGAGCTGACAACTGGCCAAAGGTGCTGATAAGGGGAATGACATCAGCAGGAGTGATGAAGCGGGGCACTGGGAAGTTTTGTGGGTGGGAATGGTCTAAACCTGTTTCACCTACAAACAAATACACACACCCTCACTCTCACATACACAACTGCCACACACACACACACACACACACACACACACACACACACACACACACACACACACACACACACACACACACACACACTTGCCAGTATTGAGATTAGAACCCCTACCTATCTAGTTATTTCTACTATAGTGTTATGCAGTTATCACACAAGCTACAGAGCTTATAGGGGTGCTCAGTGTTCAATGGTATTTCTAAGGTGAATGAAAGCAGCAGATCCTGTGAAGTAGGGCAACATGAAGTGTACTGAGTGGGAAGAGTCTCCCAATACTTGGACCTATGGAGACACACACACACACACACACACACACACACACACACACACACACACACACACACACACACACACACACACACACACACACACACACACATACACACACACACATATGCAGGTGATGTGATATTATAAACTCAACCTCAGTAATGTTACACAATGGGGCTCATCTTTTATGCTGGCACATGCAGCTGTATACAATTGGTATGCCACTGTCCACAGCAGGACATCACTGTATACCATTCAGGGTATCTGTGTGTGTGTGACTCACTCTGTCTTTGTCTCCCTGTGTGTCTCTCTCTCTGTATCACTGTCTGTCTCTCAGTTCCTCACATCAATGTGTGTGTGTGTATGCTTGACATATGTTATCTGTGTGACCTTCTATAGTTAGGTTGGGACTCCATTCCAGAGACAGGTGTACTCCAGCTCAGGGTTTTGTGTGCTACAGCCATACCTCTCAGGTGTACACAGGACTTTCCTCAGGGTACTTGTTTTGTTTAGCAGACTTTTTCTGACATATCTGTAGTCTGAAACTGCAATGTATTGTGTCAGTACCTAGTGCCAGACACCCTCAGATCATCACAGAGCTTTATCAGAGGTATAGTAGTTGTATGATGAATAGACCAATATTATGAGGGCAGCTATGTAAATTCTTGCCCAACAAGGCCATTTGTGAGGTGCGGCTACAGCCAGTGTAGTAATGACACACAGCTGTGTGAACAATCCAGCAACCTGGTAATATACTTGCTGGGGGTCTCCTGCTTGTGTAGTATCTTTCTAACCTGAGATGTCATATCCTTGTGTGTACATATCGCTGACCTGTACATTTTTTGGCAGGCTGTCCAGGTGCTTGGCAAGAGGAGTCATCCTTTCTATGTAGACTTGTGTTTTTTATGGCAAGTTTGTTACATATAATTGATATGTGATGTTACAAAATAATACAGACATTACTGTTTCCGAATACATAACCTTCAAACAATTCCCACTACTGTAAACCCCTCACCCCACCAACTTTCTCAGTATGTAAGGGCGATATTTACAACACATGCCTATCATTGTGCCTTTGTTCCACTTTTCTTTCTGCCCTTGTCCAGACATCTTACTGTCAGAATTTGGGAGTTATAGGTGTGGGTACAGCGTGCACTCAACTGTGCAAGCATGTCCATTATTTGTAAAAGCAAACATAAGAAAAAGGATTATTGAGAATGACCACTGGCAACAGTACCATACAGCATTTATATTCACAAAAGCCTTGGCACCTCTGTTATACATCCTTCAATATGTCAGTAATATGTATAGCATATTTCACATAGCACTGTGACTTCTAGTATGTCAGTGGCAGAGCAGTAGGTGTCACTGACATGCATAACAGTTGGATCTGCAGTTATCTGCACATGGCCCTGTCAAAGGCAGCACTGTACCTAGGGGCAGTACAAGACGAGTGCCAGACGAACATGCTGGCCAGATCCAGACAGTATTAACCACAGATACACATAGCTCATTGACCCCTGCATATTGTGGACAGGCAACGTGTTTTCATGTGTATTGGTACAGCCCTGCCAATGTGTGCTATGCTGCTATTCCCATGCAGAAATATATGTTACTGCATTTGTGTGGGTATATGGGGGCACACCTGTCCACTGTACACATTTGCACAGACTGCACTGGTATTTGCTTTATATTTTGGTACCATTTACTATACTATTGTGCCTTGTCTTGGGGACTGGAGGCATATCAGTAAAGAGCCCGGGTCAGATTGTACTGGCATACATTTGAGTTTCAGACTTCTTACCCTTCATAGCCTTACTGCGGATTCTGCTGTGCTATCACTGTGTGAGTCTGTAGTGAGTTAATTCAACATTGCCGCCATTTATGACATCCATGCCTGTGACCTATGACCCCCCCCCACTTAGATGTCCCCACACCCATAATGCAGTGGGATTTGCCACCTTGGGTACTACTGCATAGTGTGTGGAGGCCAGTTTTAGCCAGACATTTCCTGGTGGACAACATAGCTGTCAGTTATGTGCTGCTATCCTAGTAGGCCACCCCATTCCCTTGCATGCATGCAGCATTACCATAGATATGCTAGCAAAACATACTATTCCATTCATTTATTGTTAAGAAGACTGAATTAACCATAACTGTGGCAGTTACGAGGACAGTGCATGAGAGCCCCCTATGTTGGATGCACACAGTACATTGCCTATACGTGGTAAGTTACAGGTAATGTAATGTGTGTGTCATCCATTTTACTGTGTGTGTGAGTGAGAGAGAGGTGTCAGCCCCTGGGGTCCATACAGTGTCAGTGTGTGTGCTATGCATTGCCTCTTTGCCAAGGCCTGAACATACTGGGCATGCCTCCATCTGTCTACGGGAGCAGGCTCAGGGGCCTCCTCCTGTGAGTCCCTTTGTGCCTGTGGGGACCTTGGCAATGGTAGTGGGCTGCATGGTCATTCCCCGTGCTGTTCCTGCTGCAGCTGTTTCCACAGGATCATACTGTGTAGCATGGCACATACTATGAACATGTGTGCACATGTGGCTGGACAGTACTGCAAGGCTCTACCAGATATGACAAGGCAGCGGGAACCATGACTTGAGCATCACAAATACACCCTCTATAATTATCCTGGTTTGTGCATGTGCCTCATTATGGCATTCTTGTGTGGGTGCATTTCTGATGGGTGTCATTATCCATGACTCCAGTGCATAGCCAGCATCCCCCACCAGATGGTCATACTGGCAAATGCCTGGTACAGCTGTGACGAATGCCAGATGTGGGGGTCGTGATAGCTTCAAAGGGTGCTGGCACACACATTCATGATAATGCCCTGGGCATTGCACGTGCCCTGGCAGTTGATGGAGGGAAAGCCCTTGCAGTTTAAGTAGACCCTACCCCGTTAACCAGGTGGTGCTTTGATGTGGATGTGCATGCAGTCTATGACACCCAGTACTTTCAAGTATTCTGCTACACGGTGGAAGAGACACATATTGCTGGTCTTCTCCCCATGGTTGTTGAGGAAGTAAATGTGCTCACCAGTATGTGGTAGCATGGCATCCAGGAACTGGTGGAGTACTCTGGATGCAGATGCCTGTGAGACCCCCATCATGTCCCTAGTAGGTCTTTGGAAAGTATCTGTAGCTAGAATTCTTAAGGCTACACATACCTTGGTATCCACTGGGATGGGTTCCCCTCTGTTGGTTCTAGCTCTGAGCTGAGGCTGGCACAGCTCGGTGAGTTACTGAAGTATGTCTGTGTCCACCCTGTAGCACTCTACTATCTCCAGATCTTATAGTCCCTGGCAGGTTACGCTGAGTGTGAACACTCTTCTCCTCCTCCTTGGTCTGTGGCAGTTGTCAGCATTATCCTCCTCTCCACCCTCAATCTCTAGCACATACTGATGGATCAAAGCAATGGCAGCCCCTAACATTTTTCCAGTTAAAATTCCAATGCATGTATACACCAATGGTGCAAAGTTTGTGGAGAAAAAACAACTGTAAAGTGTTTCCATACTTTATACTGTTGTGCTGCAGATGCTGCCTGTATGATTGGCTGACTATGATACATTCCAGCTGCCACCTATATTACTCATGGCTTTGATTTGGCCACAGTGAGTATTAGATGCATTACTGGTAATTTGTGCATGATTGCCTTTATTCAACTGTTGCCTTTTTTTAATTATTTTTTACTTACATCTCCTCCCACTTTCACCTATGCAGCCACCTGCCAGCTGTATTATTGAGTGTTTTCAATGGCCCATTGTGTGTTGCAGTATCCCATATTGCTGTTTGTACTGTATTTCCCTTGTTCTGCTATTTCGTTTTTCTTTTCCTATATCCTTCCTGTTTAAGCCCCGGGGCGCTGCCCAGACTCGTTTAGCTAGTGTAAACAGCAAGAAATGGCCCTCCCTTGGGCACAAACACACTCCTCAGTTCATGGAATAAGACTATACAGCCTAAGACACACCCCCTTGCTTAGCTGTGCTTAGCTAAACACAAATTTGGCCAACAGAGCTCCAATGTGCTTACAGCAAGCATGACACCCCCCTTTTCATGTTAGTTGCTCCTCCTGTCTGCATGGTGGTGTTAGAGGACCTACACAGTTAGATGCAGTGTGACACTTAGAAGAATTTTGTAAGTCAGTATAAGTCCCCTCATTAACATACCTTACTGTCTTACTCCATAGTTACTGCACTGCACAAGAGCATTCCCCCTTAGCAACCAGTGTTCCCTGCCATTGTTTTGATTCTGATTGCCATTGACTATAATGGCAAAATTTTCACCTACAATGGACTTTTCTCATTTTTTTTATTTTCCCCACCATCCCATTTGTGTGGCACTGCCCTATGCTTAAACAGCTGGGATCAGCCAAAAAAAAAATAAATAAACATTTACTTTTATAAAAATTAAACACTTTCCCATGCCAATGGCCAACCACTTTAATACATGCTTTTATTGGAGCTGTCATGGCTCCATTTTCTTTTTTGTAGAAATGCATTCAGTTAGTAACCAATACATTTCTGCACCTTACACTGTTCCTGCGTGGAGACTGCCTACTTCCTGAATCGCTAAATTAGCTCATTTGCATGGTTTTCACCAGCAAATGAGCTGATTAGCATACTGCACGGCTTTCCATGTAGGAACAGTGTAGGGCCGCTCATGCACGTTAAAACGGCACGTTCGTGGATCACTCGGTGGCCATATTCCATGCAGAAATGGCTACACTGCTCATTCATGTAATATTTTGCTTCATGAATCCTGGGACATGTTTTTCCTCTTACAAGTCCATTTCCTTGCAACACCCCCCCCCCTTTTGAAAACCCCAGAGGCTGAAGGAGGCCAACTGTCTCTGCCAATCAGAATGAGCGTATATAGAAACAGGTTCTGTGGTAGGTCAAGGCAGAACTGCGTGTGGGAGAGACACCTCCTTTTTTGACCTAGAGAGAACCCTCTCAAATGCTTCGAAGACCAAAGTCAACAGACATTAATAACTTTAAAACTATAGCAATCTTATTTCTACTTGCTAAAATACTTGAAAAAATGTATTTAAAAGCAATTGCTAGACTATCTCCTGCAGGAAGAACTCCTATCCCCTACACAACATGGTTCCCATACTTTCCATAGTACTAGCACTGCCCTTCTAACCTATGTAGATACTGTCAATAAAGCGAGAGATAAAGGCAAACTAGTCTCTTCCTTATTTCTAGACTTCTCGAAAGCCTTCGATACAGTTTGTCCTAGCAAACTTCTACTTCAAATGTCCTCACTGGGTCTCTCTCAGCCTGCCTATCCATGGTTCAAAAGCTACGTGTCCAACAGGTATCAGTCAGCGAAATGACACTCCACATTTTCTCCTTACCTCCCAGTCACCACTGGTGTACCACAAGGCTCTATTGTTGGTCCCCTCCTCTTTAACATTTTCACCAACTCCCTCTATAGATCCACATGACAGGCCATCCTAGTACAATCTGCAGATGATTCCACTCTCATCTGCACATCTGACAACATGGTACACCCCCCCCAAAAATACTCCGGAATCTTCAATGGCCACTGAAACATGGCTTAATAACTCACAACTCATGCTCACCCTAAAAAAGAACAAACCGCTACTTTTTTCCCAAATCCCTCTCTCATGAAAAAACAGAATTTAAAATCCTCTCTCTTGATAATACAACCACTGATGTCACTTCTCATAGTACATTATTAGGGCTCATAGTGGATGATAATCTTACACTCGACCTGCATATACAACATTGTATAAGAAAAACTCATCAAAAACTAAAGATTATTTTACAGAGCCAAAAACGTTCTCACTTACAAAACTAAAACTATACTTACCTCTACTTATCTCCTCCCCACTCTTCTTTACAGCACTCACATCCTTACTAACCTCCAAGCTTCACAAAAATAAAACTTGACTATAACAAAGTTGCTGCAAATACCCCTCTCACAATCCACCATTGCATAGCACTAAAAAGCCTAAATTAATTAGAACTGCCTTATCAACTATCATATACACAGCTTCTTACCACCTATAACATTATCTAGCATTCATCTGTCAGCGCTAGAAACCATTTGCACAACTATGTTCCCAGCTGCTCACTGCAATCCAGTGACTAAAAACTTCTGTCTGTCTACAAACCTATCAAATCTGCTGGGCATTGTCTGTACTCCTACAAGGTTGTTACGGCCTAGAATGCCTTACCTGCATCCATCAGGTCAATACCCTCCTTCCCATCTTTCAAAATCACTCTGAAATACTTCCTAGCTAACATCTGGCTCTGTTCTTGCTCAAAACCAGGATAAACTATATCCCTAAGTGTGAACAAAGTGCCTTTTCATACCTTATACCTCCTTACTCTCCCTTCTTCACTTACTTGCTTATGTCTATCAAGTTATCTTCCCTGACATTCTCTCTAAATATACCATAAGCCTGTTTTTCCCTCACTTCACATTGCAATTCCTATTTGTATTAGGCTAACTTACCTTTAATTTCTCTGCAAACTGTAATAATTGTAATGTAACTTGTATTGATTCTTAACCAATGTTTTTATATAATGTCTAATTTGTTAAAAATATTTAAACTGCAGATATTTTTGTTTTATTTTTGAAGATTGTAAAATTATTGTTCTTAAAATATTTTGTAATAATTCTGAGCTTTTCACCCTGGGCCTCCACTGAAAATCGGCTTCTACCCTGTTGGAATTTCATGGTAATCAAAAGTCAATAAATAAATAATAAATAAATAAAATAAGAAATTGAAACCAATGGAGCAGCTACCTGATCTGCAGGGGAAAGAGTAGGGAGCCTTCAGCATTGATCCAACCCAGCTTCTAGACCGACAATGGTGCCAAGCTGTTGCATACCAAGGCACCAAGGGGAAGGGCTGTATCTGAGAATTTTGGAGTTGACCATGACCCTGGGCCTTGGATCTCTGGGATTAATCCCAAACTAACAGTTTCAGAATCCAGAGAGTAAGGGAAACTGATCATCAGAGTCGAAGTCAAAAAGGCTGTCAGCTCTGATGGTGGTTTTCTACTGGGCACAGTCAGATCCACGGGCTTTGGATCCAACAGTCAGACCGGAACAGGAGAAACCAGTGGTGAAAAAGTAGATGATATGCCTAGACCCCTTAAGGGGCTGCCGTTGGGATGGCCACCAGTTGAATTTGGGTCCAAAGGAACTCCTGCATCATCCTGTCGATGTCAGCTTCTAAAAACTCCTTGAAAAATGGAAGGTCCTGAAGGATGAAGCCATTAAAGGTGGCTGAGAAGAACGCTTCTCTTGCAGGAATGGGGAAAGATGTATTGGACTCACTGGTTTCAATGAAAAATACAAAGGAGGTGACAGTGATTGGATCTAACTAGGCTCTGGATTCAAATGCCTCAGTGTCTTCAGGGTCAGGCTGCACAGCTCCAATGGGTCTGGAGACCATTTTCTGGATTTATCTGATTTCTTTTCTTGTTCTTTATTTTTATCTTTGACAGGTTCTTTAGGTTTTGTTCTCTCTTTCCCTTTCTCCCACTGCTATTGAATCTTTACTTTCTGCATCTTATTTGCTGATGGAGAAGAAACTTCTGAGGCACGGGGGTGCCAAAATCCTTGCTTGAGTGGGAAGAAGGTCATTCAGCATTAGCTTATCTCTGTATCCTTGTAAAACTCTAGCCCCAAAGGAAGCACATGATTCACAGTCTGCATCTAAATGTGTAAACTCTAAATAGCAGACACAGACAAAGTGTGGATCCTGTGGCAGTATCTTGTGGCCACAGGCTGAGCATGTTTTAAGCCCAGTGGTCTTGTCTGACATGCTAGGGAAAGCCCACAGTAAACTACTCAACTTCACAACATAACCACAGCCACTATAGCAATAACAATAACAATAGTTATCCCTACAGACAAAGAAAACAATCCAATATAGTAAACAATTACTATACTTAAAGCCCACTTAGAAAAACAAGAGTATAGACTTTTTTTTTTTAAATAAGCGAGGATATACAGGGGAAAAAATCTAAAAAGGAAAAGGTGGAAGAGGTAAACCAAAAAATGAAAGCACAAAAGACTAACAATAGACTTATTATTCGTTAAATGTCAGAGACCCAGAAATGCACATCCTGCTGGATCAAGCATCAAACAAGATCTGAGGTAATCTGTGGATCAAGCATCAAACAAGATCTGAGGTAATCTGTGGACTAGAGAGAATTATGAATAGGAGATGAATCAGAGACCTGGATCCAAGCTCTTGAAAAAGGGCTGACGTCGGATCTGGTCGGATCTTATAACCTAACTGTTAAATTGGATGAAAAGACAACATATCTAAAGCTATAGTTGCTGGGTCAGGTTTGGGAAGACTGTAAAAAAACTTAAATGACTATAGTACTTTATGCATTTTATCTGCATTTTAGGTGCAGAAGTCTGACTATCAGGAAAATTGCAGGCAGTGGCACACATCCTCCAAAGTTAAGAGAACTGGAGAAATGGGTGAAGGTTCTGGAAAATCCATTTATAACAGCCCATGGTATTTTCAGAGGGACTGAGAAACACCAGTTCTGGAAATATTCTCAGAGAAAGATAAATCCCCAGTGGGAGATTCAAAAACGCACCTCTCCTCTGAGTTTGAATCAGAAAACTGAGGAGAAAACCCTGTAGTTGTCACTTCATCTCCCTTGTCCATATTTACAATCTTGAATCTCTGCAGGAAGAGAGGTATCTCTCTCTCTCTCTCTTTTTTTACCAGAAGTGACTTTATAAAAAAGGATCAGTAGCCTGAATTAAACCCTGAGCCAACCCCAGTCAACATGCTTAGTTTTCTTCTTCTTTTTGACAGGAAAAATGGGGCTAACAGTATTATTATTATTGGCAGCAACAGCCGCTTCCACAGGGATGGGCAGAACATTCTGACCAAACAGGGAAGTCTTCCAAGTTCCCTCTTCCAGGACCTACAATTGTGACTCTCCTTTGCCCAGTGATGGGACCCCAACAGTCACAGAGGATGTGTCTAACCCCTGGTCCATAATAGCTATAGGTGCTACACCAGAGGGATCTGGTTTAAAAGATTAGTGGTTTGAGGAACAAGCTCTAGCCAAAGCAGAGTCACCCACCTGTGGCTGAGACAAATTGCTAGACTGATGCTGTGGCAAAGGTTGCTTGCTTAACCTTTTCCTTCTGTGGCTGGTTCCATGGTTAAGCCAAAAATGATGTCTCTTTCCCATGAAAAACAAGCAGCAAGAGTCTGTAAACATTTAATCTTCAAAAGTCACATTTTTCACACAAAGATACATTAAAATGCTTAAAAAGCTTTAAAATACTTTGCCAGCCCCCAAAAGCAAAATCAACACAATTTCTTTACAAAAAATGGTTTTCAGTTACTTTAAACAACTTTTAAACTAATAGAAAAAAATTGCACTCCCGTTTAAAAGTATAGTTAAGTCTCGTCCGTTAAGTCCATTAAACACAAACTCCTAGCTTAAAAATAAACTTTCCTAAACAGGAAAGAAGAATAAAACAACATTTTTTAGTTTGGAAGGTTTTCTTCAAAGTGAACTTATCTGCCCAGCAAAAAAAAAAAAAGCACAAGCTGATCATCAATCCTTGGAAAGCCTTCAGAGAGGTGTGCTATTCAATGGCATGAAATCTTTGAAGGACTTGACATCCAAATTTCTTTGTCATCTCAGATTGAGCTGTCTAACACTTTAGGTGCATGGACAGTGCCCTGAAGCTTTGGAAGCTGGATGGCTGTTATATCCTTGGTAGGATATGACCCATATAGTTAAGGCTACTGCAGCAGTGACCAATACGATGAACATCTGTAGTAGCTGTGTTAATCTAGGCTGTTTTAAAGAAGACTAGTTTGCATGATAATACGACTGCAATGTGTACAAAATCAGTTTATTATTGTACTCTTATTCACTGCACAATGTAAAAATAATCTTACAGCCAGCATGGTGTGCTCAAACAAGTCATACTTTTATGCATTTATAAAGAAATGTGTTCATTTAAAATTTTAAACTCTTATAATGTGCATTTAGTTGTAACTTTACACATATCTACATTTGTAAAGAAAGGTCCTGCCCACAGAAAATCTAAACATATGAACACTTACAAGCAAGAAAGAATTAAAAATGTTTATGTATAGTAGAGTTGTATTAGCTGAACTTACTATAACAGTAATGTTTGAATGATTGCTACTGCAGTAGCCTTAGCTACATGGGTATATCCTGCCAAACTTGTCTTTTAGTCAGCTCAATTTGAGCTGCTTGATTGTTTGGGCGCATGGAAAGTGCCCTGAAGCTTTAGTAGCTGGCCTGCTTTTATATCCTTAGCAGGTTGTAACCCATATAGCTAAGGCTATTGCAGCAGTGATCAATATGAAGAACATGTATTTGGAACTTTTTCAGTAATAGCTTGGAACTTGTCCACATAAGAACGCAAAAGTAGATCCAACTTCTCAGCTGCCAGAGCATGATATTTTGGCATTTGCAAGATTTTCCAAAAATAAAAAATAAAATAAAGACTGCAGCTAACTATTCAGCAAACAGACAGATCCAGGTCTGGACTATGATGTGACATAACTGCCATATCTCTCAGATTTCTACATTTTTGCAGAATGACCAGATTTTTTGCTCATATTTTTGGTTTGTTCCTCATAAAAATTTATGATTTTCTGGAAAATCATTGAGGACTGAAGTCACTAAATAATGGCAGACATTTGAGTTTCAAATGTCATATCTTTCAAAAATGTATGCTAATGCAAAAACTATTATTCCAGCAATGTTATAAGTTTATGAGTGATATTTAAAATCTGTCCCTATTGTTGGCCTTTGTCCACCAGTTATTTTTGCCTTTGTCCAGATTTCTTGTGCTAAGAGGTTGAGAGGTATGATGCATACTGTATTTACTTCATATCTGAAAATGCATACAAATCGGAGCAAGTAAAGGGGCTTGTTGCCATTTAAAGGGTATATAAAAAGAAGTGATGTCTTACCATAACATCTGTCTTGTTGATCTTCACTTATCCTTGACTGTTGGTTCAGTTCTGTATCTTGGAACCGACTCGGACGTTATTCCAACTTGCACCTTCCAAAAACTCTCAAGCTTAGCTTTACCCATAAAGCTCCTCTCGGGATTACCTCAGATCGAGTTTGCACAAGATAGTGAGAGACAGGAAATAGCAGATCAGAGACCATATCTGTATTCATAAAGGAAAATACATTCTATTAGGATAGGTCTGTTCCACCAAGAAGCACAAAAGCCCAAAAGAAGGGTGCGAATGTCAAGGATAAGTGAAGATCCACAACACAGATGGAACGTTATGGTAAGACACAACTTCTTTATCTAATGTTGTCAATCTTCACTTAATCCTTGACTGTGGGACAGAGTCCCCACCTACCTAAATCTTGGGAGGTCTCATGAAAGTATATTCCTGAGCACCATCGAACCAAATGATGCTCATTCCCTAGAGACCAGATCCAGCTTGTAATGAGTAATAAAGGTATGCGCGGATGCCCAAGTAGCCGCTGCACATATATAATCTATAGAAGCTATGGAATGAAAACTGCAGGTCTCCACTATTGTTTTCACTGAATGTGCCTTTACTGGGCCAGGTAGTTGCACTATTTTTTTGTCATAAATGAAGGTTATCCAATTCTTAAGCCATTTAGCCGAGTAACCTTAGAAACTGGTTTACCCGGAGTAGCAGAAGAGAATCAGATAAACAACTGGTCAGACTAAATTCTTTTGTTCTGTGAAGATAAAAATGTAATTGTCTATGAATATCTAGCAGGTGTAGACAATATTCACCCTTGTTTGAAAATTTGGGAAAAAATATGGAAAGTTGTATCATTTGGCTGATATTAGTCTCAGACTTTGTTTTTGGCAGAAAGGATGGATTAGTTTGCAAGGACACCCTGTCTCTATGGAAGGTTAGGTAAGGAGGCTTGCAAGATAAGGCTTGTATTTCTGATATTTTCCTATCAGAAGTAATAGCAATCAAAAATAAGGTTTTCCAAGATAAATACTTCAAATCTCAATTTGTAGATGACTCAGATGGGGAACAAATTATGGACTGCGGCACCAGATTCAAGTCCCAAGGTGTGGAAGGATCCTTGTATGCAGGTCTGAGTATTAAGGTTCCTTTCAGGAAAAACTTTCCAAAGTTTGTGGGACATTACAGTTGTATCATTTAAGCCATTATGAAAATTGGGAATTGCAGCTAGATGCACTTGTATGGTTGAGGAGGACTCTCCCACATCGAAATTCAATGCTAAGAATTCTAAGACCTTATGAAATGGTGCAGAATATAGGTTGAGGTTGTTCTCTGTAGCCTGTTTTGAAAATTTTTGCCACTTGCTGTTGTATAATTTTCTAGTTGAAGGCTTATGGGAGGCTAGAATAATTTGTTGAACCAGAGCAGTCAGACTAGTACACCTGGCCATCATTGGAACTGGAGGAGCCATGCAGTGAGTTTGAGGTTTTGAAAATTTGGATGGACAAGTCCTTCTGGATGGGACAAGAGGTCTGCAG
This sequence comes from Protopterus annectens, assembly GCF_019279795.1. Taxonomy (NCBI): domain Eukaryota; kingdom Metazoa; phylum Chordata; order Ceratodontiformes; family Protopteridae; genus Protopterus; species Protopterus annectens. The sequence continues at coordinate 1,811,340,004 of NC_056743.1, forward strand.
CAGGGTCCAGGGTCCAAGGTCTCTGAATTAGGTGAGGCCAAAGAAAGGGAAACCATATCTGTTGAGGCCAGAATGGGGCAATGAGAATTATCTTGTTCTTTGCCCTGCTGGCTTTCTTCAAAAACTGGGAAATGAGAGGTATCGGGGAAAAGACCTGAGGGCCAATCGTGAAGGAGAGCATCTCTTGGTGACTCCCCTGGCAGGAGGAACATAGCAAAGTAGTTACTACACTTGTTGTTCGGGGGAATGCAAAGAGATTGCAGTAGGGCTGGCCCTGTTGGTGGAATATCCTTTCCATCACCAATGGATTGAGAGACCACTCCTGTGGCATTAGGATGGTGCTGCTCAATTTGTCCGCAGTCACGTTGGTGCTCCCTGGAATATGCATTGCAGTTAGAAAGCAGGCAGATGAAATTGCCCATTGCCATACCCTCAGTGCTTCTCGACAAAGTGGGTAAGACCTGGTTCCCCCTTGCTTTTTGGTGTACCAAACCAACTGTCTGTCTGGATCACAACTGTTCTCAAGGGGATGGTTTCTTGGAATGCTTGCAACGCCAAAAGCACTGCCCTCATCTCTAGAATACTGATGTGCAAATTGGCCTCTAACTTGGACCAAGCACCTTGGACTGTCTTTCTCAGATAATGCCCCTCCAACCCTATCTGGTATGCGTCCATGGTCACTATGGCTTGGGGCTGAGATAGGACAAATGGCCAGCCTGACAAAATCACATTGGAGTGAAGCCACCAACTCAAGTTTTTCTTGAATAGACTGGTGATCAATGCCTGATGGGACACTGACTGATTCAGTAAAGACCATTGTGATGCCAAGAGCCATTGTAGGATTCGCATGTGAAATCTTGCAAGGGGAACTAAAGTGATGGCAGCTGCCATTGGAGTTTGCAACAACAGTGTTGCAGTCACTTTTTTGCTGTGAATAATCTGGGTGACTTGTGATTTTATTCTTTGAAGTCATTCTGGGGGAAGAGACATGATACCAGTGTTTGTGTTTAACACCGCTCCTATAAATTCTAACTGCTGTGTTGGTTCTAGATGGGATTTTTCATAGTTTATAGTGATCCACACAGAAGAGCAACTTTGAAGAAAGTAGTTCCTTGCCCACAACTTTAGATGCCTGGTGGGTGTGGTGATGAACCAGTTGTCTAGGTATGGAAACTCACGGAATCCTTGCAGTCTGAAGTGAGCTGCTACTACTGCCATGCATTTGGTGAACAGCCTGGGGGCTGTGGTGAGACCAAGGGGCAGGGCTCTGAACTGATAATGACTGGCTCCTAGCCGGAAGTGCAGGAATCTTCTGGAACACTTGTTCATTTTTATGTGATAATATGTATCCTGAAGATCTACTGAAAACATCCAATCATATTTTCCTAAGAACGGAAGTATAGACTGAACCATAACCATCCAGCATTTGGTTTGTTGAACTGACTTGTTCAACACACTGAAATCCAAAATCGGTCTCCAGTCCCTTGTTTTCTTTGTCACTAAAAAGAATATTGAGCAAACTTCGGATCCTATTTGGTCTGCTGGGACTGCATGGATGACTCTTTTGTTAAGCAGTTTTTGAATTTCTAAGACTGATGCATCCCTGAGATGCGGTGGAACATCTGGGACTCTTTTTGGTTGTCTGGGTCATTTTGAAAATGGAATGTTGTAACCTTTGGTTATAATTCTCTGCACCCATTGTTATATTTAGCCAGGCAGATACTTGCAGGGATAATCTTCCCTCAACTGCCTCCAGAGGATGGCAATCAGGCCTCCCTTCAGGAGCACTGATATGAGTTACCAGGGAAGGAATCCCTGGAACCCTGATTTTACGGGCCACCTCTGCCTCATGCATGGCATCTTCCATTATAACTTCTCCCTCTGCTCCTGGTCATGTCTTAATTAATTGAGTCCTGGAAAGGTCTTTGGGATTTTGTGAACCAAAAATTCCCACTCCTCTGGCTTCTGAAGTCAAACTATGGAGAAGTGGAAAACCATATGCCCACAGCAGATCGGGTCTTTCCATCCTTCTCACATATGGCGAGAGTCTCTCTGACTCTGGGATCAAAAAAGGATGTTCTGTCAAAAGAAGCACTGACAAAAGAAGAATTGCTCCACAAACTCACATAAATGCATCTAAGTGTGTCTCCTCGTGGCTATGCCAGAACCCGCTTCCCTAGATGTCCCTTCAGCTATGTGTGCAATGAGCTTCATGGATGAATTAGATATCGACTTAAGGGTTGCCAGCTGGGAAGCTACTTCATCCTGCACTCCCTCAGCTATGGCTCCTGTCAGAGTATCTACTAGCTCCTTTATCAAATCCTGTTGGAGTCTTGTAAAATACACCATTAAGTTCAAGGACCTGAGTGCAAAGGTCGATGATGCATATATGCACTTCCTGAATCTATCTATCATCCTACAATCTTTGTCAGGAGGATGGATAGTAGAACTCTCATCAGCAAGTTCCTTTTTGGTGGATGCTGCAGCCACCATGGCATCTACTGATATCCCTTTAGCTCAATATTGATGATCCTCCAGAGCTGATAAAATGTGGTCTGGTCTGTTGGGGATTGGCTCAATGGAATCAGGTATCTTCCAAGCCTGCTGCACAATCAATTTAATTAGATCATCAGCAGGTGGAGAGATTTAAGTGGTAGATGGTCGGGCACTGGAAGTATGCAGGTATACCGATTCCTTCAAAGAAGGCTGATGAGACGCCCAGCCACCCCTCTCTTTCAGGATTTCTAATATGTCTCCAAATGAGACATCTTCTGGGGTTGACCTTGGGGAACCTTCCCCTTCATCGAAATCAGTATCTTCTGTGTAAGACTCCTCCAGGAGTCTAAGTACTTCCTCTTGCACTTCTTCAGGAACACCTACAAGGTGAGATGGGACAGGGAGGTGTCTGAAGAGGACGTAACTATAGTGGATGAATCCTGAGATTTCTGTGCCTGCTGTCCCAGGGCAGAGGCTGGAGGTAGCACTGGCTGAGGGTATGGGCAGAAAGCTGGCCCAACGACAGTGGTACCAGTTGTGAACCTGCAGCGGACAAGGCCCTCTCCACTGAATGGACAGCAGTCACCCCATAGAGTGATGGGAGCCTGGAACCGAGCTAGACTCCCTAGGAACTGTTGTCCCCCCCTGCCCTGAAGAAGCCACCTCCAAGCTGAAGCCAGAGTTGATCTCATGCATGCCAATGCCTCAAGGAGCATGGATGGCTCAAAAAAATAAAATGAAGTGGAACCACGCTCCCTGGAACTGACAGCGAAGCTTTGACCCTGAGAGATCTCCGGACCTGATAGAACCAAAAAAGCTCAGGGTAGTTATTGGTGCCAGAGATAATCTTATCGGCACCGATTCAGTAGGAACCTGGACTGTCAGAACCAGGAATGCTGAAGGCTCAGTTGGAGTCAGAGGAGGAACAAAGACAGGTGAAGAGACAGATAAAGTTCCACAGCCAGGGAGGCTAGGAACCAACACAGTAGTTAACCCACTCACTGCCAGCAGCTGGCCCACCAGCCTCAAAACATCAGACTCCATGAGGCTCTTGGTGGAATGGACTGAAGAGACTGACGAGGATTGGGGTTTCTCCAAGAAGGGGCTTGGAGGTCAGTCTGGAAAAGGGTCTATTGATGGAGAGTATCTTGTTTGATGCCTGTCTTCAAATGAAAACTCTTTCAGTTAAGAAACAGATGGAGCCAAGGAGTGAAGAACCACTAAAATGGATTAGTCCATAACTGTAGTAGGTGCCAAAATAGTCGGTGCAGATACCGCACTGATGGCACCGAGGGTTGAAGCAAGTTGCTAGTAGGTTCCGCAGAAACTGTGGGAACCAGGGACATTTTGCTTCTTTTAATTGATGGGGCCGACAAGACTGTCAGAACCGACTGGCTCCTCTTCTTTGATCCATCATGTTAGATGTAGAGGAAAAAGAACGGGAGCTAATGTCAGTTTTAGACTTGGTAGACAAAGATATGGCCTCTTTGAAGCTAGATTTAAAAAGGCCCTTTAAAATCAGCTTAGTTTTTCTTTCCACAAGGGCCCAGTGACTGAAGCTGTGACAAATAGCACAGTCTTTTTGAAGGTGCACCAGGCTCAAGCAGTAGGCACATAAACAGTGCCTGTCAGAATTTGGCAATTTCCAATCGCAGTTCTGGCATCTCTTGAAGCCAGAAGTACCCTTAGCCTTCTTTGCCATGTCAGAAGAAACACAAACATGCAAACACACAGACTGAAAGAAGGGAAGGGAAGATAAGTTTTAAGTTTTTTTTTTTTAACATGGTTAGCAAGAAGGAAACCTACCAACAATGGTACAGAAGGTTTACTGTAATGGCAATAAGAAAGACTGACAGAATAAAAATACCAGCAATGGTACTAAAGGTTTACCGTAAAGGTAAAAAGGGAGAGGAACTACCAACGATGGTATTTCAAAGAAAACACTACACGTGTTAAAGGAAGGCATGTATAGAGGAGTTGGGTAAGCAAAATATAAGTATATAGATAAGGAATATTTAACAAAGGTTTTGAAAGAAAGAACATTTACAGTTTGTTTTAATGAAAAAAGTTTGCTCGAGAACAGCAGCAAACAAGATCTGAGGTAATCCTGTGAGAAGCATTGTAAGTAAAGCTAAGCTTGAGAGTTTTTGGAAGGAGCGAGCTGGAATAATGGCTGAGTCAGTTCCAAGATACAGAACCAAACCCACAGTCAAGGATTAAGTCAAGAGTAAAACATCAGATCAAATGTTCCAGAAGATGATCTTTGTCAATCACTGCATCCTAAAAATAAATATCTTAGTTGATGACTGACCAAGTTCTTATGCCCAATGGTCCTTGCAAGCTTTCTTAAGCTTTCTTTTACAATTTTGATATCTAATTTCATTGCAAAGGGTGAGCAACAGTTGAGATGTATTATTTTAAATGTTAAGGAATAAACCAGAAGACTAACTCTAGCTGGTACTAGGAGCTGGCTATGTTTAGTTAATAGTTGACAATGGTACAAAATCTAGATGGTTTATGTTAAATATGAACAGAAACAACAACATACTAGAAAGGCAGGAATTTTATGCTTGTACTTACCACCACTTGCAATTGTTTCCTTATGCCATCACGAATGAGTAAGAAAGGAACAACAGCACCCACTTCAACGTTAATGTTTCCTACTATTAGTGGCACAACGATAAAGGATACTGAAGCAGAGGAAGCTGCAGGAACTTCAACAGATTGCTGGTAATTCTTCCTAGGTTTCGAAAGGCTGCATAAGTGTTGATGATACAGCAATACAACATTGACCTACAAAGGATGGAAATTCAAGGTTAAAAATAAGATAAATAATCTGAGTGAATATTCTAGCAATATTTACCTAGTAGAAAATAAACACTAACGCTGCTCTTCATTTTTCATTTTGGGGCAGGAAGACACTACAAGTAATACATTTAGTATCTTATTTGTTTATTTTTAGAGGTATTCATAAACAAGTACTTTGGTAAGGTTTAAAAATCCTACCTTTATTATTGTCCTCTCTTTTACGCCTGTTTACTTTCACTAATACCACAATGCCAGAAACATGCATTTCATTAAAGCAAGATCTGCTGTGTCGTAATAATCCAGGGAGATCAAAGTGTTTTGGTCAAACAAGGCTTTGATTTTCAGATAAGTAAAGGTTACTGTTTTAGGCTGAAATTTATAATTTCTTCTTTTAAAGTTCATTAATGCAAAGGAAGTAAACAATTAGCTCTGTGTTATAAAAGTGACCATGAATTTTCATATAAAATGGAAAGTTTGAAGGAATGCTTGGGATAAATATATCCAGTAGGATGTACAAGGGCTTTTGCATATTTGTTCTTGACTTATTCCACTCTTGATTTTTTAATTGTTTCTTAGCATTCCAAGCCAGTAAAATTATTTGATTCCATATTTGTGAATTTTGCTACAGATTTTCTTTCATCTGAAATCGTTTATATTGTACTACATAATAAATTCTTTTCAGAAGGTTTCATTTTAGCGTACACAACAGTACAACTATTTGTGGGCAGCACAGTGGCATCAGAGGGAGTGATGTCACTCCAGTTCAGTTCATGGCCGGAATGGGAGTGCCTTCTGTGTACAGTCTACATGTCCTTCCAGTGTTTGTGTGTGTTTTCTCCAGGTGCTCCTGTGTCATTCCATATTCTAAAGTTATGCAGTAATTGTACTGGGGACTCTGAATTATCCACAGGTGTGAGAAAGTGCACAAGTAATACAGAAGAAAGACCTGGCAATCTAACTCCCTTTCTACCTTTGCCTTGAAAACTCCACTGACAGCAGTGGTTGTCCGCTGGGCCACTCAAAGATTTGGCTGCAACTCATAAGAAAATGAGCTAGCAGCAACCATTTCTGCCCTGCTGTCATAAATAGCCATTTACTTTGAAGATCTTCCTCTATGTTAAATGTTACCACACATTAGAGGCAACTGGAACAGTACTTTCTGGCATAGAATGAATACAACGTCAAGTCTTAAATTCTGTGACAGAAGTATTGCATCTCTGCAGCAAAAATTAGAAATTTCTTTTTTACCTGTTAGAGTCTCTGTAACTATTTGTAAAATAGAAAATTATGTGTATCACTGTTATGACTTACTGTGATTATTTTCTTACAAATCAATGCCTGTCTGAATTCCAAATTGCTAAGACTGTAAACCAGATGAGTTATTTCACGTTTCTTTATCCAAATCAGGTAAACTGCGATTATTTAGTCACTTATTTTAACATTTATTAATTGAAATGTTTACACCTAAGTACTGACACAAAAAATAATGAAAATAGAAGACAGTTGTTTGAAAAATAAGTAAAATAACAAACTTAATGACCTGTAAGAATTAAAATCTGAGTAAACAACAACACTGATTATAGTCACTGGTGTATACTCAAACAAATGCCTAAGTACACGTGTAGCTAAGAAATCTTCTAAAATAGGCTTCAGAATTACAGGCCCATTGGAAGAAAGATAGTTGTGTCAGTAAATTTACCCTAAGAGTAGATGTTTGAAAAGATCACTGTTGTAGTGGCATACAGTTATATAGGATGTATCCTACCAAGGATCAGACGTCTGGACAGTATACAAAAGCTTTTGGGTGCCTTCCACATGCATCTTACATCTAAGGATGCTCAAGGATGTGCTGATATAAAATGAGTAAGAGTGCCAACATTCAGAACATTCTTGCCTCTCTAGGAAAGAGAGGATGCAATATGGAAGCAACCTGAACTGGTTGCCAATTTGGATATTTCTGTGCTAGGAAAAAAATGGGACAGGAGGAAAAAGGGACCCCCAGCCAAAATATCACCAAAAAGAAAAAAAGAAAGAAAAACAAAAATAATATAGGGAAAATGGAGGGAGGGTTGCAGTACTGCAACAGTGATCACTTTGAACATCTACTGTTATGGTACGTTTACTTACAGAAGTGTATTATGCTCATCATTAGATCACTGTTGTAGTAGCATAAAGCTATATGGGATGAGTGCCAAAGTCCAGACAGCCAAAGAGAAGGACTGAGGGTCACAGTCTAGCAGCTTCTACTGAACTGAATTAGGAAAAGGCATCCTGTTCTGGACCTGCATACAGACAATCTTAGAATGCACGGTGATGGTGTCTACAGGTACTAAGGTAGCAGCCTCTAGTATGGATCTAGACCTCAGCTTTTAGAAAATGCCTTAGACTTTGCGATTGCTCTTGTAAAGTAAGCTTTATCCGTCTAAGTTAAGAACTTACCATGGTCTGAGTAACAAAAATGAATGGAAATGAATACCCATTTAGAAACTGTTTTGACACTGGATTCCTTTTTCTTTCCATCAAAAGAAGTGAAGTGCTGGTCTGAAGCACTAAAGTATTTTATTTTGTAACTGTAGTATCTGAGTTGTCTATGGACATCCAGAGTATGCAGCATTCTCTTTCCTCTGTTTTTTTTAACTCCTTTATTAGATTATCACTTAAGGCACATATGCACATATACACTAACAGAAAAGAAAACAAACCATATTAACATTTCTTTTCTTTTCCATTTTACATGTGCTACACATCACATATCTGTGCTTTATAACTATCACCAGTCCAACAATACATAATTTGCTTAATTCCTGCTTCCATTAAACCTCACTCCTCCTCCTGAATATTATTCTGCATTAATTGTTCCCACAATTTTAAATTATTTCTATGGAATTTGTTCTTTCCTTTTTCTAAAGACCCATCTTTTGGTTATTTTATTTCGTTCATAATACTCAGTGTTTCAGATACAGTTGGTTTAGACTTTGATTTCCATTTTCCAGAAATTCCTCTTTTGTCAGCCAACAAAATTAAAACTTAACAAAGCCTTATTATGTCCAGGCAATTGAGATCCTGCATACCAACTCAAAAGAATAACTTTCTCAGTTACAGCCATTTGCTCACCCAGTATTTCTGAGTGAGTAGGTTTTAGGGAATTTTTAAAATCTGCCAACAAATTACACTCCCATATAACATATTTCCAGTTACTTCTTTCTTCCCCATCACACCTCCAATATTTGCTAGCTACCTAAAGAAAAATTCTTTGAAGTCTGTCTGGGTTATAAAATACCTATGCAAACACTACCAAGCAAAAATCCTACACTTGGGAGCCATACATATGTCCTCACATCGTTCCCTTGAAAATTGCATCTGATGTTGTTAATCTTCATTCATTCATTACTGATGGATTCAGAATGGATCCTTGGTTCAGACTCGGCCACTGCACCAAGCTCATGCCAGCCAAAAAACTCTCATGCTAAGATTACCCACAGTGCCTCTCTCCCCATTACCTCAGATCTCGTTTGCCACGTACTGGTCAGCATGTGTCAGTTTTTTCACTCTAAGTGGTTTTTGCTTGTTGATAAAACTATGTATTGTTGTTGAACCTTTATCATTTGTAGATAAATGCCTCTCGCTGTCCCTTATCTGGTAAATTCCCTCGTTCTTCCTCCTCCTTTACCATTTTTTCAGGTATTTCTTCCTACCATCATTAGTAGCTCCCACCGTTACCCTCTGTGGTAGTCTTTGGATACAATTGTTGATACCCTTTTCTTCACCTTTCTCTCTCTCTCTCTTTATATATATTAAAAAAAAAAGTGTGTGTGTGTTTTGACTGCTATATTGTTATGATTTTTGTAGGTTTTTGATATTGTGGTTTTGCAGGCGTAGTGGCCTTGTTTTTGTGTGGTTATGGCAGACAAGAAAGGGATCACTGGGTTTAAAGCTTGCGACCAGTGTGCCCATAAAATGCCGAATTCGGACACACATTCCTCGTGTGCATATTGCTTGAATGTGCCTCATCTGACTGTTCAACCACCTTGTAATATTTGTGTGGGCTTTAGTACCTATACTCTGAATGAGCGAAACAATAAACTTATTCTTAAAGGACTACTCAAATCTCCTTTCTCGGAGGCTCTTTCTGCATTGAACGGTTCTCTCCCCCTCCCAGAAAAGATCATAAGAAGAGGAGCCATTCAGTTCCGTCTTCTCCAAAAGATCTGGAATCTAAGTCTTCAGAACCTAGACCTAAATTGCCAAAATTGTCTTCAGTTCCCTCGGTTCCAGGGCTCAAAACCCTTTCTTCAGTGCCGACGGTGGAACTGATCCTTATTATGACTACTAAATTACCTCCAACTACATCAGCACCGGGACTTGAGTCTTCTACTTCGATGCCTACTACTGAACTGAAGTCTGATAAAACCTTTTTGGTAGCAATTACCTCGGCTCTGATTACCATGGTACTGACCATAACTACACCTGTCCAGATTCCCCCTTTGACCCAAACAATAGTCTCCTATCCTGGTCACTTCACCCCTCCTACTGCATTTTCTACAGGTCCATCGACCTCAGTGTCAAAGGGAGAGCCCATACCATGGACCAGATACTCCCTGTCGATGGATCCATTCTCAGGACAGCCATATAGTCTTTTCTTGGAATGTCCAGACTCCCCATCAGGGATATCCACCAGATCTTCCAGGAGCCTATCAGAACTAGATGTGGTCAGACTTGTGGATCAACTCTTGACAGCTAGGGTGTTGTCTTCTCTTAGTAAACCCTCTATCCCATTTGGAGCAGAGGAGTTCTCTCCACAGACTCCATCTTATACTCCTCTTTCAAACTCTCTGGGTCTGAAGCCCTTGGCTCTGATGCCTTTCCCCATTCCAGACGTCACGGTTCCAGTGGCATCCTCGTCTGTAGCACCGATGATCCCCCTATGGATGTTGACTCGTTTGGAGCCGATCTATCCTCATGGTCATGACTGGCCCATTGACACCGAGGGTCCTAGCCTGGTGCCAATTTTTTCTACTGCACCATGTGCTAGGGCCACAATGACTGTGGTGGCACCAAGTCCCCTCATGATTCCTCTCCTGGCGGCAGGTCTGTTGGAGAGGGATGTGACCCCGGTTCTGAGGCTGTCCCTCTTGGTTCCAGGCTCACATCCATCTTCAGGCAGGCCTGGTTTTCAGGCAATGGAAAGGGCACTGACCTCTGCAGACACTCAGCTGACCCACAAGCATCAGAACACCACATGTACATTCCTCCTAGACCTCAGTTGACACAATCTGCCATTCCAGGGCACCGGGTATGGGAGCCGCAAGATAACTTTGAACAGGGCATCCTCTCTCTCGAGTCTTTCTCAGAAGCTCCCACTGAGGAGGTTTAGAGGAAGACAACGTGCAAGAGGAAGTACATAGACTCCTAGGAAGAGTCTCTCATGGAAGACATGGACTATGATTAAGGGGAAGTGTCCGCAAAATCTCCTCCTGAAGATGTCTCCTTTGGAGACATCCTTGAAATTTTGAAACAGGAGTCTGTGTTCTTGCAGGCCTTCCATGCCTGGCCCTCTACTACCTTGGTGACACCGTCTGCTGATGAGCTCATCAGGTGCATCGTGCAGCGTGCCTGGAAAAAGCATGAATCCATTGAGCCTATCCCCAGAGACCAGATAAATTCTTATGTCCCCCAAAGATAGCCCTCATTGGTCTAAAGGCTTGCCTGTAGACCCTATGGTGGTGGCGGCGGCAACAAAGAAACAGCTCATCAAGGACAGCCACACTGTTCATTCCCTGAAAAAGGAGTCCCAGGTATTGGACAGACTAGGGAAGCAGACGTTCACCTTTTCGACCTTTACCATTTGGTTTTTGAATTATCTGTCATATTTCACTAGGAGATCTCATTATGGAGCTCTCTGGAACACTAGCAGGAGCTGTATCTGACAAGGTCTGGGATAACGTGGCCTCACAGCTCGGAACCTTAGAGTCTATCTCTAACTCGTCCATGAGGTTGGTCTCCCATGTAACTGAAGGGGTGGCTAGATCGGCGGGTGCAGGCATTGTCATGAGACATCATGCCTGGATGCACCTCTGTGACTTCACAGACCCTTTCAAGGCTTCCTTCCTCGATGCTCCAGTTGAGCCTTCCTCCCTTTTTGGATCCAATGTGAAAGACACGCTAACCAGGTGTGAGCAGGATGGTAAGACCCTGTCTGCTATAGGTGTCTGTTTTTCCAATCTTCAGCGATACTTCTCTAGGAATCAAAGGAGTTGGAAAATGTGGCACAAGAAGTCCTAGGGTCCTTTCCATGACACACGTGGTGAACATACCTCACGGGGTAGAGGGGATAACTCTTCCAGAAGACGCCCCTTTTGGGGCAGGGGGGTTCCATGTAATCATGGATCCAGAGATTCTTTCTCTGGCTAGCCCTGCCAGCGCTCCTGAAGAGCGGCCTGATTGCTTTCCTCTGGAAGCAGTCGAGGGATGTTTCTCACATCCCCTTCAATCTTCACCCCAAATCTCCAAAACATATCCCTGACGTTCCACCCGGTCAAAGGGAATCTGCAGCTCAAAAGGTTCTAAAGCTGCTTCAAAAAAGAGTCATCCAAATAGTCCCACCAGACCAGATAGGATCCGGGATCTACTCAAGGTTATTTTTAGTGCCAAAAAAAGACAGGGGACTGGAGACCCATTTTTGGATCTTAATATCTTATCAAGTTTGTCAAGCAGACAAAGTTCCAGATGGTCATGGTTCAGTCTATCTTTCCTGTCCTGGAAAAAGATGATTGGATGTGCTCTATAGATCTTTGGGATGCATATTACCACATAAAGATGGACAAGCGATCCAGAAGATTCCTCCTCTTCCTACTGGGAGCAAATCACTACCAGTATCACACACTGCCCTTTGGCCTCTCTACAGCCTCTGAGTGTTTACCAAATGCATGGCAGTGGTAGCAGCTCATCTGAGACTGCAGGAATTCTGGGTGTTTCCATACTTAGACGATTGGCTCCTCACTGCTCCCACCAAGTGTCTACTGATAATGGCATGACAGTAGCCTCTACTACAGGCACAGCAGTTAGGGATTTCTATAAATATGGAGATGAGTCAGCTGACCCCGGCCCAGTCCTTGGAATTTATAGGGGCAACGCTGAACACACTATCTTGCTCAGTCTCCCTACCTCAGCACAGATTGGAAAGACTTGTTTCTCAGATCCGAGTGATACTCCCTTGAGACAAGGTGTCTGCTCGGGCAGTCCTTCAAATCTTGGGGTCAATGGCTTCAACAATAACAATTGTCCCGCTAGCAAGACTACATATGAGAATACTTCAGTGACTTCTATTAACACAATGGTCTATGTTAACTCACCCATTATCTTTTCAAATTCGTTTAACAAAACTATTCAAGAAGGACTTACTTTGGTGGATGCAGCCAGACATATCTCTATGGAGGCAACATTTTTTTCCCCTGCAACTCAAGGCCACAGTGACCACGGACACTTCCCTGACCAGTTGGGGGGGGGCATTTTCAGGGAGAGATGGTCCAAGGCACCTGGTCATCAGCAGAGGCCAATTTGCATATCAATGTCCTGGAACGAAGGGTGGTCCTTCTACCATTGCAAGCATTCCATCAGACCCTCCCGTCAGGGACTGTTGTTATTTAGGCAGACAACATGTTAGTGATCTGGTACATGAACAAACAAGGGGGAACCAAATTCTATCCTCTGAGCCGTGAAGTCATGAGAATTTGGCAATGGGCGATAGCTTCCAACTGCTTTCTAATAGCAATGCACATTCCCAGAGATTCCAACGTGATTGCAGACAAATTGAGCAGGTGGATTCTCCTACCTCACAAGTGGTCCCTCAGTCCTGCAGTGGCGTCAATGATATTCGATTGCTGGGGCCAGCCTTGCTGCAACTTGTTTGCCTCATGCATAAATCACAAATGCAGAAGCTACTTTGCTCTAATCCCCCCGTCAGGGGGAACTCCCAAGGGACACGATTGGCCCACAGAACTGCTGTATGCCTTTCCCCCGATACAATTGATCCTGCATTTCTTGAAGAAAGCAATTTGGTTGAGAAACAAAGTAATCCTCATTGCTCCTTATAGGCCTCAACAAGTTTGGTTTCCCTTCCTATGGCCTCATCTAGTATGCAAACCATGGATTCTGGATCCAACTCTGGAATTACTGTTACACCCTCAAGGTCTACTCTACCGGATCCTCTCCAGCCTCAAGCTGATGACTTGGTTTCTCCACTTCCAATAATTACCAGGCAAAAGAATCTTTCCTCACCTGACGTGACATTCATCTGGCTTCTCATAAGCCCTCCATCAGAAAATTGTATTGTTATAAATGAAAGACATTTGGTTTATGGGCTCGTGATAATAACATAGATCCTGGTTCAGCTGCAGTTCCTGATGTACTCCAATATCTGTCCAGCCTATTACAATTTGGAATAGCAGCTTCTAAGATTCAGGTTCACCTGGCTGCTATTTCTAATTTTCACGATGGCTTCGGGGATGCCTCCTTGATTTCTCATTGCCTCTGCAAAACCTTTCTGAAAGGGGTTTCACACATCAGGCCCCCCATTAGAGAACCTATTAAACCTTGGAATCTCACCCTCATGTTGCAGGCACTAACTAAAGCTTCTTTTGAACCTGCAGCCAATTGTGACATGAAATTTCTCTTGTGGAAGTCTCTTTTTCTGGTGGCTATTACTTTAGCAAGAAGGATATCTGAACTTCAGGCCTTATGTGTCAAACATCCCAACTTAATTTTTCACAGAGTATCGCTTTGGACTAATCCTTCCTTTCTGCCCAAAGTAATTTCAGAGTTAACCATGAACCAGACCATCGACTTACCAGTGTTTTTCCCTAATTTTTCAAATAAAGAGGAGTACTGTGTCCACTTACTGGATGTACACAGACAGTTACAGTTCTACCTGGACAGAAGAACAAAAAAAAATTCCCAAATAACATTTTATCTCTTATTCTGGGCCTAAAATAGGAGAGTCAGTTTTCAAGATTACCTTGTCGAAATGGTTAAGAGATACCATATGTTTTGTCTACCATCATAGTAAATTGCCCCAGTAAATTAGAGTGCATTCAACCAGATCTATGGCAACCTCAGTGGCCTTTCACTCTAGAGCTACCATGGATGCTATTTGTGCAGCAGCAACGTGGGGCTCTCCACATACCTTTATTAATCATTACAAATTGGATTTGGTCTCCAGGGGGAGAGCTGCCTTTGGCTCAGTGGTACTCAGGAATATTTTTCCATAGGGCCTCCCAGGAAACTAGGTAGCTAGGGACTCTGTCCCATCAGTAAGGAATGAATAAAGATTAACAACATCAGACTGAGAAGTTATGTCTTACCATAACTTTCTATCTGTGTTGTTCATCTTCATTCATTCATTACGTCCCTCCCACCATCCCCCTCCAGTAGGCTCCTGGAGGTTTTTGGATATGGTTCTTTATCTGGTTTAGGGTATTCTGAGCAGAAAAAGCCTCCACTTTTACGTTCTTGTGCAAACTCAATCTGAGGTAATGGGAGAGAGGCACTATGGGTAATCTTAGCATGAGAGTTTTTGGCTGACGTGAGCTTGGTGCAGTGGCCGAGTTGGAACTGAGGATCAGTTCCAAACCAATCAGTAATGAATGAATGAAGATGAACAACACAGATGGAACGTTATGGTAAGACATAACTTCTTTTTTTCTAGTCTCTCTTCCCAATCTTTTATGACCTCCTCTGATTGATTCCAATAGTTATCATGTAATGTTTTATATGCCTTACTAACTGTCCCTTTTTAACATCAGGTTCCATTATAGATTCAACTAAAAATTCTACAAGAACAGTTTGGACTTTGACTTAGGATTCCCCTATCCTTTTATCTTTGCCTGTACTCTAATATCAGTCCCTGATAGGGAAGGCAGTCTTCTTGGCCTCATCCCATTCTATTACCTTTCCCTCTCTATCTATTTGCTTCCAGTACCTTGGTTCCTTTCCAGATTTCTCCAGTAGATTCCAGCCCCCTCTTGTCTATTTTCTATACCCCCACTTATAGTCTCTAATACATAGCTCTTGTGGTCTTAGAATACATTTTGCACCTTTATCGATATAATATTCTGTATGGTTGTTATTATTCTCCTTAAGAATTTGAATCTAAAGTCCCATTGTTTCCTTATTTCTTGAATTCTCCCTGCTTCATCATCAAAAACTGTTTTCTGTATTAAGAACCTCAAGTCAACCAGGTTAGCTGGTTCAAATGGAGCAAGTGTTAACTTCTCTAACAGAAAATTAAGATCCCAAGGAGGAGTCAACAGTTTTTTGGACACATCTTATGCAAACCCCTTTAAAAAACATTTTGACATGAGGCTGCATTGAAAGATGAGAAGCCATGGGCAGCCATGCTGAAATGACTGATAAATGAACCTTGATAAGAAAGACCATAGGATAGTAACTTAATATTGCAGACCCATAGAACAACTAGCCCTGAATGGGTGATAGTTATGTTGTTGGCACCAACTATAAAACCCTTTTAATTTCCTAATATATGATTTAATAGCAGCAGGCTTCCATGCCTCCATTAGTACCTGCTTTATGTCTTCAGTAAACAGATGCCTAAAAATAATTATGACCCTATCATCCAGGCAGTCAATTGAAGTTGATTGATGTGAGGGAGTATCAAACACCCCTGTTCTTGTATGAGTAGATCAAGTCTGTGGGGAAGCTTGTGGTAATTGCCCCAAGCCATTTCCATAGGATCACAGGATCACAGGAGATTACTAGGCTATTGACCAGGAGGTCATTTTAAGCCTAGCCATTTCAACCCAAAGTAATACCATAGAGGTACTAGTTAATACACAAGACTGCATTTAGTGATGACTAACCATGTCCAGGAGGGTTATGGGCACTATCCCTGCTAAGAATTTATGGTGGCCTATCCACTCATCCAGGTTCCTCTTTTTTTCTAGTCTCTCTTCCCAATCTTTTATGACCTCCTCTGATTGATTCCAATAGTTATCATGCAATGTTTTATATGCCTTACTAATTGTCCCTTTTTAACATCAGCTTCCATTCTAGATTCAACTAAAAATTCTACAAGAACAGTTTGGACTTTGACTTAGGATTCCCCTATCCTTTTATCTTTGCCTATACTCTAATATCAGTCCCTGATAGGGAAGGCAGTCTTCTTGGCCTCATCCCATTCAATTACCTTTCCCTCTCTATCTATTTGCTTCCAGTACCTTGGTTCCTTTCCAGATTTGTCCAGTAAATTCCAGCCCCCTCTTGTCTATTTTCTGTACCCCTACTTATAGTCTTTAATACATAGCTCTTGTGGTCTTAGAATACTTTTTGCACCTTTATCGATATAATATTCTGTATGGTTGTTATTATTCTCCTTAAGAATCTGAATCTAAAGTCCCATTGTTTCCTTATTTCTTGAATTCTCCCTGCTTCATCATCATTCCTTTCCACTTTGAAATATAATCTTCTGCTTGTGCTTTATATATACATATACATATATATATGTACCCTGTACTCATCACTCATTAGACCTATGATTGAGTACAATGCCCCATTCGGAATGTATCTGACCAGACACCTGCTGCAGCTTGAAAGGCCCCAAAAGTTCCTCACCAAAAGGATAAAGGGTCTCAAAAATATGTCTTATGCTGCCCGACTGAAAGAACTCCAGCTCTATTCAGTCTCATACCGCTTGCTCAGAGGTGACCTGTGCCTGACATATAAGGCCATGTCAAACCCAGATTTGATGAATATGCTTCACCTCAAAAAATCTAGATCCCTCAGAACCACAAGGGCGGGAGACTTAAACCTTGACACGGTTATAAATAGAATGTGCTGGAGGGAGATTCATCACCCAGAGACTCCTGTGCTGTGGAACAAAATCCCGGTACATGTGAGGCAGAGCACCTCGCTGGCCTTGTTCAAGAGGAATCTTGACCAATGGATGGGAGATCGCAGATATACCCCAGGGATTACTTCAGTGTCACTGCTTGACAGAGGCACAGCAAAATGATAGGCATAGTTTTTATTCAAACTAAAGGGGTGGCGAAAGCCACATAACTATGGGCTAGGCTTATAAATGCCCTTGGGCAGATAGGTATATATATATATATATATATATATATATATATATATATATATACATACACGCCTTAAGTGTGTAGCTCTGAAATATCCTTTCAAATCAGGTAATCCTAAACCGCCTTGTTCTATTGGAAGGATCATCTTATTCCGCTCAACTGTTGCCCCCTTCCCCTCCCAGATAAAATCATTAAGCTCTTTTTTAATTATTGTCCAAAACTTCTTCTCTGGTTGATAAAACTATGCCTGATCTATATATAAAATTTAAGGGATTTTAAATATTTTCATTATTTCTGTCTCGCTTTCTATAACAAGAGCTTCTGGTTTCCCAGTTTTTGTATTATCTTTTGTTTAGCCTCTACCCACATATCCTTAGCTGCCATAACAGAAGCATTTTTAATCCATATTCCTACATACGTCATCTTATCGTGCCCTCATAAATATGGGTACTGCTGAACCAGTTCATGCGTTGGTACACAATTTACAACTATAGCCTTTGTTTTATCTTTATTAAAGTACAGTTGTGAAAGTAAACTTACCTTAACAGCAGATGTTTGAATAATCACTGCTGCAATAGCCTTAGCTATATGTGTCATATTCTGCACAGAATATAACAATTGGCCAGCTTCCAAAGCTTCAGGGTACTTTCCGCATGCCTAAACTGTCAGGCAGCTTGAACTGAGCTGACTAAAAGGCAAGTTTGGGCATGAAGCCCTTCAGAGCTTCCCTGCCAACAGAGAGCAGGAGTCTGAGCCCTGAAAGGAAAAAGCTAGGAACAATAAAAATAAATGTCTACATCTTGGCATAAAAAGCACACAAAAAAAAAAAAAGGAGGATTGAGGGAAGGACTGGCTACTGCAGCAGTGATCATTTGAACATCTGCTGTTATGGTATGTTTACTTACAAAATTGAATTGTGTTCATCATATTGATCTCTGCTGCAGTATAGCTTTACCTATATGGCTAGATTACCCTAACTAACTACACTTGGGAGGTGGAAGGAGAAAAGTCCAGGAGCCCATAGAGAATGGTCCTAGGAAAGCCTGATCTTGATCTAGAGAAAGAATCAATCTTATAGTGCTTTGTAAAAGTATATAGAGAGGACCAAGCAGCAGTTTCTAGAATACATATAGAACCCAATCCTTTCTAAAAAGCCACAGATGAAGTCAAGGTTCTGGTAGAGAGGGCCTTGACCCTACTTGGAATAGTTTGCTATGATGACCATAGCAAAAGGTAATAAAAAGCCTTAAGCAACCATTTGAAAATAGTGTCTTTTGACGCAGGTTGCTCCTTCTTCTTACTTTCACAAGAAATAAACAACTTATGTGAAGATCTGAAAGATTTAATTCTGTCAGGATAGTACCTGAGTTGTTTGTGGATATCCAACATATGGCAAATCCTTTCTCCTTCATTTTTAGGTTCAGGAAAGAAAATGGAGTGATATATAGTCGGTCTTAAAGTAAACTCTGATACCACTTTAGAAATAAAATAACTAGTTCTCAAAGAAACTGTGTCCCTATGGAAAATGAGATAGGGTTCACTCACTATGGGAGCTTGCAACTCAGATACCCTTCTTGCAGAGGTCAGAACAATTAGTAAAACTGTTTTCTTTATTAAGAACCTCAAGTCAACCAGGTTAGCTGGTTCAAATGGAGCAAGTATTAACTTCTCTAACAGAAAATTAAGACCCCAAGGAGGAGTCACCAGTTTTTTGGACACCTCTTATGTAAACCCCTTTTAAAAACATTTTGACATGAGACTGCATTGAAAGGTGAGACGTCATGGGCAGCCATGCTGAAATGACTGATAAATGAACCTTGATAGAGGAATAAGAAAGACCATAGGATAGTAGCTTAATATTGCAGACCCATAGAACAACTAGCCCTGATGGGTGATAGTTATGTTGTTGGCACCAACTATAAAACCCTTTTCATTTCCTAATATATGATTTAATAGCAGCAGGCTTCCATGCCTCCATTAGTGCCTGCTTTATGTCTTCAGTAAACAGGTGCCTAAAAAGAATTATGACCCTATCATCCAGGCAGTCAACTGAAGTTGATTGATGTGAGGGAGTATCAAACACCCCTGTTCTTGTATGAGTAGATCAAGTCTGTGAGGAAGCTTGTGGTAATTGCCCCAAGCCATTTCCATAGGATCACAGGATCACAGGAGATTACTAGGCTATTGACCAGGAGGTCATTTTAAGCCTAGCCATTTCAACCCAAAGTAATACCATAGAAGTACTAGTTAATACCCAAGACTGTATTTAGTGATGACTAACCATGTCCAGGGAGGGTTTTGGGCACTATCCCTGCTAAGAATTTATGGTGGCCTATCCACTCATCCAGGTTCCTCTTGAATAATTTCATAGAGTTGCTCTATTTCACATGAATTGGTAGCCTGTTCCAAAGATGTGGCAGTTACTAGGAGATAAATCTGTCCCTCCAGTATGTCCTATTTAAGTCGCAGGACATATTTAAGTCCCTGGAACAGGTGGCTCTAGATCCATCTGATTTACAGATGTGCAGTAAGTTCATTAGGTTTGGGTCTTGGAATGCTTAAGAAGTCTATATGATATGGAGTATAGTGACAGGGATTCTGGTTGGTCTGTGTAAGGCACGTGCTAATGGCCCCTGATCTTTTTTGTTAGAAACCTCTGAGGTCTCTCTTAGTACAGTATATACTGAATGGGGCATTATACTCAATTATGAGCCAGATAAGTGCATAGTACAGGAGGGTTATAATTTATTTTGCTCTCAGGCCAATGCCTTTACTAATCACTTGAGCTACGTGGAAAGCTTTCCTTACAATGATAGACACGTGGTGATCGAAGTTAAGGTCGAGGTCTACCTGTGATCCCAAGTCCCTTACCATTTCATGGGTACTTAGGGTATTATTACTGATTTGATAGTGTGAAGGGACATTGTTTCTTTACATTGTGTTTCAGACAGTGACTAATACACCAGTTGTTGGTCTGTGTGAGACCATCCTCGAGTATACTGACATCATTTGGGGATTCAATAATTGCACCTAGTTTGCAGTCGTCTGCAGACTTGGTCAGCCACAACCCTTTAGTTTTGACCTGAACTTCTGAGAAGTACATACCAAACAGTAGGGGGTCCAGCACTGACCCTGTGGTACCCCACTGGTAACAGGTCTGCTGGATGATGTGGAGTCGCCCACTTTGATAGTGTGTGTCTGGTTTGTGAGCCAATTGGCAACCCAACTTACAACAAAGGGGTTTACATTCAGTTTGCTAAGTTTATCGGTAATGCCTGAATGTGGGATTGTGTCGAAAGCCTTTGCCAAGTTGAGGTATGCTGTGTGCACAGATTTGCCCTCTTCAATGGCCTTTGTCACACTTTCAAAGAAATTCACCAGATTTAAAAAGCAGGATCTGCCCTTCACAAAGCCGAATTGGATAAGATCCAGGGTTTGGAGGTCACCTATGTCTTTATTTATGAGATCCACAATGATATGTTCCATGGCCTTACAGATGAGGCTAGTCAGGCTTATGGGTCTGTAATTCCCTGGGACTGTTGCCAGGCCACCTTTGTGGAGGGGAGTAACTGTAGCTGTTCTCCATTCCACAGGACCAAAACCTGTGGTTAAGCTATGACTGAAAAGTGTACTTAGTGGTAATGCTAGTTCATGTTTTAGCCTGTTCAAAGGACAGCCTGGGATGTCATACTTTTCCATAGAGGCCGTGTTCTATGCCTTGGATAGGACTTTGAGGATCTGCTCTTCAGATATGTAAGGTCGTGGCAAAGTTTGGGGGAGGGTTTGTTTTAAGTTAGGAGGGGATAAGGGAGTGAAATCTCTGTGAGATCAGTGTGTGAGACCGTTGGCCACCAGTTCTGCACATGCTTTGGTCCTACTCTTTAGGTTACGTAAACAGCTGTAAAAGGCCTTATGATTATCCTTGGTAGTACTTGCTAAGTTTCTCTCAAAGGAGCTTTTGGAAGATTTGACAAGTTGTTAAGGCTGAGGAGGGTGCTTTTCCATTATTGGCTCCTTGTCTTTGTCTCCTTGGACAACAACATTTTGCATTTATTGTAAAGTTTGTTGATGCTGGAAGTCCATCATGGCTGCTTGATTTTACTTGGGGCTCTCGCTTTGATTCTGTTATGCAAATGATTGTACATGGCTTTAGTGTAAGCTTTAACATTGGTACCACTTTCAGCTTGCGGTGGGGCTTGGAATGCATTTATACCTTCACCTAGGACAGTATAGTTTGCCTTGGTGAAGCTTTTTAGTCTGATGCCATCCTTGGTGTTAGTGTCAGTTTGAAGGTGGCTGATTTGTGGTCAGTTTTAACTAATGAGGGTCCAACAGTTGCAGCCGTGCACCTATTTGATATGTTGCTGAGGACCAGATCCAGAATGCTTGTTCCTCTTATCAGGGTATGGACAATTTGCTCCAGAACATTTGAATTCACAAAGTCAAGGAATGTTTGTGCTAGCAAGTTTGGGCTACAGTAGGTTTCCCAGTTGATGGTCGGATAACTGAAATTCACCATAACCAGTGTGTTTGGTAAAATTTGGATTGTCTTCAGTTTGGTTAAGTAGGCTTTGTGGGTGTCATGACCCATGGAGGGGGATCTATAACTAGCTAGGACTTGAATGGGGTTCTTATCCACTGTAACCTGGACCTTTAGTAACTCCATGGAGTTGTCCAGTCTTACCAGACGTGAGATTAATTTATCTCTAATATAGATTGAAACACCGCCTTCTTTGGTTTTCACATATTCATTTTGCAGTCTAAAGGGTGGAAGGCATTGTAGCCTTGCAGGGCCGGGTTACTCTCTGAGACCTTAAACCAGGTTTCTGTGACTGCACAGACATCTACATCTTCTAGTGACAGAAGTGTTTCCAGGGAGTGCAGTTTTTGGTTTAAGCTCCTAGCATTTAGCAGCATGACCCTTATTTTGTTCTGATTGGTTAATTTCATGTCAATAATTTAGAATATAACAAAAAAAAATGACAAAAGCAACACTTCAGCAACACTTTAATGTACAAACTTAAACACTTTCATCAGTGGTAACTTAACTCTGACTTCATCAGAATGACAGTGTTTCAAAATCACAAACTATTTATACATTCAACTTAATCACATGTCCACAATTAAAAACCTTTACAAACTTTTTAAAGAAATATTATCTAACTACTAATAAAAAAGTTACGCACATCAATAAAGTTTTAAAATACTTTTCCCCTTGTACTTTCAAACCAGTCTTGATAAGTATACATTCTGTTCTTAAAAAAAAAAAAAAACAATTCAGATTTTAATTTTAACACACCACTATGGATATAGTTTCATTTAGACTGGGGGGATACCTACATTGTACCTAATTTACCATCTCAACTCTTTATATTCCAAGTACAAATCTGCAGGTCCCGCTCTTGGTCCCATATCCACCTTGTCCATTGCTGTAAACTTAAAACTGTGTGAAGGGAATTTTTGAATATGTCTTGCAAGTACATTTCTTTCATCCCCTCTCAATATGTCATACTGCTGCTGATATATTCTTTTTCTCAACATACCCTTCGTCTTCCCTATGTAGAAATTCTGGCATTCTTGACAATCTGCCAAGTAAACTATGCCAGAACTATAGCAGTAGAATTTATAGGGTATTCTTATATAGTCACCAGTCCCAATTCTAACTTCCATTCCATCTAAAATGTACTTGCACTGTGGACAACGCCTGCACTTTTGCATCACACCATCCATTACCCCTCTGTCACTCCACTCCAGAAAGGTTTTAAAGCACATATCTTTTTTGTACACAATGGTGGGTTTATCTCCTATTTTCTGGAATAAATCAGTGACTACTCTAAAAATTGTGTCTAATAATGGGACTCAAGTCATTAAAGCAAGGGTTGTAAGGCATAATGAGTGCTCTTTGGACCCTATCCATACTGTCCACATCTCCTGCCATTCCCATTACACCTGCAGATGTACTCTCAATACATTCTAGTAATGGTGCAAAAATGCCATCTTTTCTTTTATGTTTAACGTCTCCCATAATTTGATTTAGTAAAGTATGGGGGTATCTCCTCCTTTCCAGCACTGTCGATAGCACATCACATTCCTTCAAAAATGTGTCCTCACTGCTGACCATATGTGTTAGCCTGACACATTGTCCCTTTACAAGGGACTTTGTTTTGGTGGAAGGATGTCCACTAGTAAAGTGGAGTAAGGAGTTTGAGTATGTTGGTTTCCTGTATATAGAACTTTCAAATCTCCTTAAGTCCCTATTTTTTGTGATGGACCCATCCAAATAATGGATACTTTCACTATTAGCTTTCATTGTGAATTTAAGGAAACTGGTACTAACATTGATGTACTGGAAAAAACAATCCAGACTCTCTAGTGAGTCCTTCCAAAAAATAACAATGTCGTCCAAAAAAACGACCATACATACACCAACAGTTCGAAAATTCAGATGTAATCACTTTCTCCTTCTCCCACTGGGCCAAAACTATGTTAGCAAAAACAGTCTCCAATGACAAGAAAACTTGTTTTTTGGGTGTCACACATTTCCAAAAGAAGGGAGAACCATGGTTGCCTGAGCCAAATGGGAGTCACCACAATGATCTTGGAGGCTTTTTTCTTAATCTTCAAAAGTACCCTGGATATTAGTAGAAAGGGTAGAAAAGCATACAGAAACAATCCTGTAACAGGAAAATAAGAGGCATCTGTTTTCCAGGCCTTCTTGCATGGAATCCTGGAACAGAATCTTGCCAGCTGATTGTTTAGAGAGGAGCAAATAGGTCCGCTTGAGGAACTCCCCACTGATGGATTAAATCTTGGAAGACCCTCTGCTTTAATTTCCATTTGTGAAGGTCTTTTCTGGTCCTGTTCAGCTTGTCTGTCACACAGTTTTGCTTTGACAGAATGCAGGATGCCTGTACAGTGAGACTGTCCTGTGAAGCTATCCAAAGCTAACATGGCTAGTTTGCAAATGGAGGTTGACCTGGTCCCCATTACTTGTTGACATACCACATGACTGTGGTATAGTGTATAACCAGTTGAAGAGGTCTTGGGGACCAGATATGGTTCACAGAGCTCAGTGCCTTGATCAGGGTAAGCATATCCTTGATATTTATGTGTGTGTATCTGTTCTTGGTGTTCCACACCCCATGCACTTTTATCCCTCCTAAAACTGCTCTCAAAGCAAAGTCAGAGGTGTCTCTGGTGAATGACTGCTTTTGAGCAGAGAGGGAGAAGGGAAGACCGGGATTTAAGGATATTTGTGAGGTTCTGAGAATGCGGCCATACACACCTTCTCAAAACAGTACCACTGGCCATAACCCTTGAAGAAGTATCAACAGAGTCATGTGACACTGCAAACAATGAGCAATTACTTGTGCAATATAAGAAACTAAGTTATTTAAAGCCAGTGTTTTCCCTCACAAGAAGAAACTGTGAATAAAACATTCCTCATACCTTCACTATTAATCAGAACAAACTTTAACATATGAGCCTGACAATTCAAAATTCTGAAAATCAAAGTTGCAAAAGTGTATATCAATATGTCTGTACCTTTAAGAAGCTTTCCAGGGGCTTGCACAACTTTATAAATACTGAGTATGTGCGAGCCTGACTGCCATTTTGTACTAAACTGTTGAGATGTAAGCACGTATGTCTGTGTAATCTGTCTGTTAAATTAGTTTGTTTATATTTTGTACTGCTGCTATCCATCTTGATGTGTTTCTATGTAATAAAGCATATAAACAAACTACCCCACCTGTTCATCTTCCATTGAGAACTAGACGAGTGACATGGTGTCAGAATGGGATCCAGATTCAAGATTAAGAGGCACTCAGTTAAAGCTGGAGGAATACAAAGGAGTGGATCATCCCTACTGCGCTTATAACTTGCCAAACAGGTCAAAAACGAATTTCAGGTACAAAAAAATTGCTCAAATCACTTTTTATTCAAAAAATATTAAACAAAGCATACAGAACACTCAAAAGAAATTTCTAGCTAAACTAAATGTCCGAAACTGCGACATATTGATAAAAAATATTCTAATCAATTACGGAAATGTTTGAAATATAGTCTGAATTGCACAAAATGTATAAAATAAGGGAAACGACTGCATTTTTTCCCTCTCTGCTACTTTTTCACATTAATTACAGCTATCCGAGATATCCGAGGTGTATAAAGTGTTAGC
This sequence comes from Protopterus annectens, assembly GCF_019279795.1. Taxonomy (NCBI): domain Eukaryota; kingdom Metazoa; phylum Chordata; order Ceratodontiformes; family Protopteridae; genus Protopterus; species Protopterus annectens. The sequence goes on from NC_056743.1 coordinate 1,811,365,579, forward strand.
ATGTTTGTGTAGTACTACATAGTAGTTATTTCAAAAAGTGCAGCCATTTCAAAGCCTATTTTGCAAAGTACAGCCACTTCAAAGCATATTTCACAAAGTAAAGCATTTCAAAGAGTTTTTTGTGCATTTGAATGTTATTACAAGTAATGTGTTTGGGCATACTTTGTTGGCATGGCAGACAGTTTTCGTAGACCATCTCTACTTGTATTTGATAATAATACTGCAGAGAACTGGTGAGTGTTTGAGCAAGAGTATGACATTTTCATACAAGCTGCATTTTCTGATAAAGATGATCATACAAACGCATTTCTGCTTAATTTACCTGGTTCAGAAGCCATAGAAAGGGAGCACTCATTTGGGTATGCACCTGCTGTACTTGCAGGAGAAGGGGAAACCGTCATATAGTGGTACCAGCTGAGTTAAGGGAAGACCCCAAGTGCTTGAAACATAAATTTAGAGAAATATATAACCCCCAAATGAATATTACAATGGAAAAGCACTTATTTTACACAAGAGATCCAAAGCCTGATAAAACTTTTGCAGCATATATAACTGATTTGAGAAATAAAGCTAAAACATACAGATTTGGTGATTTGAGGGATGACTTGATAAAAGACAGACGTGTGTGGTATTAAAGATGATGTTGTGAGAAAGATTTTGCTTCATGACAGTGATTTTACTTTGAACAACAGAACTGAGATTTGTCAGATATATGAGCTCACAGAAAAGCACACAAACATGTTTACAAATGAGCAATGCATGCTTTCAGTAACTTCTAAAGCTACTGTTGATATTATGCAGCACATGGTTAAAAGAAACAGGCACAAGCACATGCCAACAACTGTGACCCATGCAACACTCACCGAGAAACTCCATAGCTTTCTAGCAAATTCCAGAGTTCACATAGTCTCAGTGAAGCACAAGGGTGAGTCAGCAAACTCAAAGAATGGGCCCCTACCCAATTTCATTGTTAACTGTCGTAATTGTGGTGGAAACCATGAGTCTAAGGAGAGAAAAATGCTTAGCTTTTGGTCAGCAATGCCACAGATGGAAAAAGTGGAATCATTTCAAAAGGTATTGCAAATCAAGTAAAGGATATTCTTTTATTAAAAGAGAGCATACCAAGAGACAAGTTTATCAATTAGAGAGCTGTGACCCTACTTTCTATGATGGTGTGTAAGTGCTTAATGAAACAATTCATGCAGTAGATTTATGGACAAATAATGAAGTATTTTGTACTGTTAGGATAATTGGGAGACCCGTATTGCTCAAAGTTAACACAGGTTCAAAGTGCAATGTCATGTCAGCAGAAACATTTGCTAGAGTATGTGCAGGTGTAAAACTTGCTATGGCAAAGTGTGAGAAGCTTGTTCCTTATGGTGGTGAAGAAATTCAAACTGAAGATTCAGTAATGCTTTTATGTTACTCTGCTGGAAACAGCTATAACTTGCAATTCTATGTGGTTAAGAGGCACGTACAGTCATGCCTCAGTGACAGTTTGAAAATGGGACTGCTTTCATTTAATAAGCAGGTCCATCATGTTTGCTTGAAAGACCACTATTCTAATTTGGCCCAGTATATTTTCTCTACCTATGTTGATCTTTTCGAGGACAAACTAGGTGAACTTATAGTTGTGTACTCCATGAAGTTAAATCCAGAGGCCAGTCCAGTAGTCAGACCAGCCTGGAATGTTACAATAGCTATGCAGCACAGAATCAAAACTGAGCTAGATAAAATTGTGCAGCAAAGTGTGAATTGTCCAGTATACCAGCTAACTGAGTGGGTATCTTCCATAGTCGTAGCTCATAAGAAAAGCTCACATGATATCAGAATATGCAGTGATCCAAGGATATGAACAAATCACTAAAACAACCTCATCATCCAATGTGTACGGTCTAAGAAGTTGCTGGTCTTATGCCAAATGCCACTGTTTTTTCTGTCTTGGATGCAAAGAGTTCATTTTGGCAAATTTTGTTTGACCAATAATCTTCATTGCTAAACACTTTCAGTACTCCTTTTCGCAGGTACAGATTTTTGAGAATGCTATTTGGGATAAATTTTGCCAATGAAGTCTTCCAGAGTGCAATGGAGCCAATTTTTTCTGGATATCTGTGTGCTACTATAGTAGATGATATACTAATAGGAGGTAATGGCGAAGCTGAGCATGACAGAAACCTCAAGAAAGATCTGGAAAGAGCACGTGAAGTGAATCTTAAGATGAATCCTCAAAAGTGCAAATTCGGGCTACTTGAAGTTACTTATGTTGGTCATTTATTTACCAGTTCAGGCTTAGGACCAGATCCTTCCAAGCAATCTGCAATTCTCAAGATGCCAGCTGCAGATAATGTTCAAGTCTTACAATGTTTTCTTGGCATGGTTAATTATCTAGGCAAATTCATTCCAGACTTGAGCCAACTTTCAACACTGCTCAGAGAGTTTACATGTAAAGATGTATCCTGGACATGGATGGAATAAAACCAGACAACATTTGATATCCTGAAACAGAAAATCGCCAGTCCACCAACTCTCAGATACTATGATGTTCACAAGCCAGTTACTCTTTCTTGTGATGCTTCAAAATTTGGTCTTTGTGCAGTCATTCTTCAAGAGGGTTGACCAGTAGCCTATGCGTCCAGAACTCTGACCCAAACTGAAATGTAGTATGCTCAGACTGAGAAAGAATTCTTGGCAATTGTGTTTGCATGTTTGAAGTTCCCTGATTATATTTATGGTAGACCTATCCAGACTGAAACTGATCATTAACATCTAGTCATTATTTTGAGAATGTCTATGCATACAGCTCTTGCCAGATTGCAATGCATGATGCTGAAATTGCAAAAGTATAATTTCAATCTTTACATGAAAGGCAAACTTCTTTATCTTGCTGCTACATTGTCCAGATCATCCAAAAATACCACTGAAGAGTATGAAAATGACAAATTTGATTTTGAAGCCATGGAATTGAGAAATATTTCTTCCACATGTCTTGATGAGCTTAGGAGTCATACAACCACAATCCAATTCTTCAGAAGCTCAACCACTTAATCAGTGAAGGTTGGCTGTAAAAGCAGTCTTGCTTACCAGTTAACCTGCAACCTTATTTTCCTTACAGAGATGAGATTTTGCCTGACAATGGTATCATCATGAAAGGTCCAATAGTAATTGTTTCAAAATCCTTGCAACAAGAGTATATTTCTGTTTTGCATCATGGTCACCCAGGAACAGATTCTATCAAAAGAAAGGTGAGAGAAGTAGTATTTTGGCCTTCTGTGTCACAAGATATTGAGAGAGTAGTTTCATCTTGCTCTGTATGTAATAGTACTAAGCCACACCACAAAAACAAAACTAAACCAAATAAGAAAAAGAACAAAAAGTAGATGCCAGCGAACAAACACAGCTTTAATGATCAAGTAAATAAGCACTTTCGTCTACTGAATGTAGACTTAATCAAATTGTACTAAGCCGCATCATCAGAAAGAACCACTTCAGCTAAACCAGATTCCTGAACTACCTTGGTCGACAGTAGCTACAGACATTTTCGAGTGGAATGATCAAAATTACTTGTTGTTATAAAACTCTTACTCAAATTGGCTCGAGACTGACTTACTTCCTAATCTAGCATCCAGTACTGTCACAACCAAAATGCATCATCATTTTGCAGTTCATGGGAGTCTCCACAAAAGTTATTTCTGACAATGGTACACAGTTTCCAAGTCAACAGTTCAAAAGATTTGCTGAAGAGTGGGACTTTACTCATTTTACAAGTAGCCCTGAGTACCCGCAGTCAAATGGTTTGGCAGAAGTGCAGTTCAAAGTGCAAAACAGTTACTAGAGAAGTCAAAATCAGACAACAGCGATGTTTTCTTGAATCTCTTAAATCTCAAAAATGTTCCTTGTGATAAACAACTTGGTTCAACTTCAGAGAGTCTTCTGTCGAGACAAACCAGAACCACATTGCCTATCAGTCATAATTTGTTGGTTCCATGTGTCAAGAACAACAGATCAGTGAAAGCCCATCTCTATCTGTTAAAGAAGCGCTTATCCCAGAAGTCCTATTATGGGATTCCGGCTTGTAGCTCGTGAGACATTTGCCTGCGAGCTACATCGCCGAAACCAAACGGCTGCATCAGCACTTTGCCATAGTGCAAAGTGCCTGAACAGCATAGCCGCTGCAACTGTAATCTATGGACGAGCAGCTGCAGCCGTACGGGCTGTGTAACGCATTCTTCGTGAATGCATTTATTTAATTATTTATTTATTGTGATGTCAGACTGACAACACAATAAATAAATAATTAAATAAATGCATTCCTTGCATGAGCTGTTCAGGCACTTTGCACTACGGCAAAGTGCTGCTGCAGCCGTTTGGTTTCGGCGGTGTAGCTCGCAGGCAAATGTCTCGCGAGCTACACGCCGGAATCCCCTATTATGATAAGACCAGCAAACTGCTCAATCCAGTACAAGAAAGAGAGATAGGATGCAGATGATAAAAGGGTTTGATCAGATTGAAGTTGTGAAAAGTGTATGTCCAGAGCCACGATTGTACATTGTGGAATCACAGGGAGCAGAATTTAGGTGGAATCGGAAACATTTGATCCCGGTGTCTGAGCCTATAGTGCAGTATCTTACCTGCGAAATAGACTCTAAATCTCAGAGTGAGTTATCCAGCATTCCAATTCCAGAAGATGTTCCAGTGAATCCCCCCATTCTCAAGAAGCCTCCCGAAGCTCCAGAATCTGTTTTTTCACCAATGACTGCCCCTATTGCTAAACCCAGTTCTGATTACTATATCACTAGATCAGGTTGCATTTCTAAACCATGTTCCAGATACACTGCAACTTGGATATGAACATTTGTCTGTACAACTTCATGTCTCTTTACAAATGTTATTTTATTGTTGGCAATTCATTAAAGAGGGAGGATGTTGATCAATATGTGTGTATACCTTTAAGAAGCTTTCCAGGGGTTTGCACAAGTGTATAAATACTTAGCACGTGCAAGCCTGACTGTCATTTTTAGTAAGATGTACAAATGTAAGCATGCATCTGTGTAGTCTGTCTGTTAATCAGTTCATTTCTATTTTGTACTGCTGCTATCCATCCTGATGTGCTTCTATGTAATAAAGCATATAAATGTATTACCCCGCCTGTTTGTCTTCCATTGAGAACTAGATGAGCGACAAGAAGTGTACACTTTTTCCCATACCTACCAATAATTCTCCCATCCTTATCAGAAAGAGTAGGATTGAAACTGACTAGGTGCTTTGCAGCAGTGGGACCAGCTAGAACTATAGCTGCTGGGTCAGGTTTGGGAATAGAGTATAAAAATGTAAAAGACGGAGGAACGTTATACATTCTATCTGTCTTTTTAGGGTAGCTGGCTGGCTCTCAGGAAAATTGCAGGCAGTAAGAGACACATCCTCTAAGGCAGACAGGACAGGAGGAATTGGTGTAGGATCTGGAAAATCCTTCTGTAACAACTCATATTATTTCCTGAAGGACTGAAAAACCTTAGTGTTCTCCCATCGAAAACACAGGCACATTCTAGCAACAGTTTCAGACAAAAAGAAAGAAATCCCCACAGGAAGAATCAGAAAAAAGAAGTTATGTCTTACCATAATGTTCCATCTGTGTTGTTCATCTTCACTAATCCTTGACTGTGGGTTCGAGTCCGAGTCTCGGAACTGACTCGGCCATTTATTATTGCTCGCTCCTTTCAAAACTCTCGAGCTAGGCACTACCCATGATGCTCTTCTGAAATTACCTCAGATTGAGTTTGCCAAAACAGTGACAGACAGATAATGTAATAAAAGAGATACCAAATCTGATTCCATATAATGAGGCCAGTCTTTTGGGATACTTGGCCCACTAAGAGCCTTAGGTAGGGTGAAGGAGGGGGGGAATGTCAAGGATTAGTGATGATCGACAACACAGATGGAACGTGATGGTAAGACATAACTTTTTTATATGATGTTGTCAATCCTCACATAATCCTTGACTGTGGGACAGAGTCTCTAGCTACCTGAATCTTGGAAGGTCTCATGGAAGGATATTCCGGAGGACCATTGAACAGAAGAATGCACATCCCCTAGAGACCTCATCCAATATGTAATGAGTGATAAAGGTATGAGCAGATGCCCATGTAGCTGCTGCACAAATGTCATCTAAAGAAGCTCAGGCATGAAAAATTGTGGAAGCAGCTACAGCTCTCATGGTAGGAGCTTTTACAGAACATGGTGGTTGAAGTCCCTTTGAAGTATAAACAAAAGTAATGTAATCTCTAAGCCATTTAGCTAATGCAACCTTAGAAACTGTGTTGCCTAATGAAAGTGAGGAAAAGGCAACAAACACACTGTCTATGGATGTCTAATAAGTGCAGGCAGTATTCTCCATTATTGGAGAAATTTGGAAAAAAGACTGATAGGTGTAAAGTTTGATTGATATTGGATTCTGAAACAACCTTCGGTAAAAAGGATGGATTAGTACTAAGAGAAACCCTGTCTTTGTGAAATATTAGACAGGGGGGTTTACAGGACAAAGCTTGAATTTCTGATACTTTTTGTCCGAAGTAATCGCTATTAGAAATACAGTTTTCCAGGTCAAAAGATTTAATTCACAGGTAGCCAATGTAACATGAGGCATTGAAGGACCAAGTGTAAATCCCATGGGGCTCTGGGTTCTTTAAAGGGTGGCCTTAGCATAAGTGCTCCATTTAAAAAGGCCTTACACAGTTTATGGGACATGAGAGTAGACCCATCAAAACCAATATGAAAGTTGGATATCACAGCCAGGTGCAATCTAATGGTGGAAGCTGAAGAGCCAGACTGATAAAGACAGGCCAAAAATTTTGGACGTTATCCACAGGAGCTGCATAAGGGTCAGAATCCTTGTCAACAGCCCATCTGACAAATTCTTCCCATTTACTATTGTACAATTTTCTAGTTGAAGGCTTGTGATGGACTACAATGATTTGTTGGACTGGTGATGTAAGAGAAGAAAGCCTGGCAGTGAACTTGAGATGCTAGAGATTAGGATGAACCATTCCTTCTGGGTGAGACACTAGATCTGGAACTGGGTCTAGAATCCAAGATTTCTGAAGCAGATGAGGCCAAAGGAAAGGAAACCATACCTGTCGAGGTCAAAATGGGGCAATGAAGATTATTATGTTCTTTGACCTCTTGGCTTTCTTTAGAAACTGACATATCAGGAGGAGTCAGAGGAAAGGCATACAGAAGACCAGGGGGCCAATCATGGAGAACAGCATCTCTGGGTGACTCCCCCAGAGGCGGGATTAGGGCAAACTAAATTCTGCACTTGTTGTTCAGGGGGATGCAAATAGGTTGCAGCAAGGTTGGCCCCAGTGCTGGAAAATCTTTTCTACCACTGACGGATTGAGAAACCACTCATGAGACATCAGGATAGATCTGCTCAGTTTGTCTGCTATCACTTTGGAGCTCCCTGGAATGTACATTGCCTTTAGAAAGGGGTTGAAATAAATCACCCATTGCCAAACTCTGAGGGCTTCTTGACAAAGTGGATAAGATTTTGTTCCCCCTTGTTTATTGATATACCAGACTACAGACATGTACGTCTGAATTGCCACTGTTCCCAAGGGAAGGGCATATTGAAATGCTTGCAATGCTAACAGCACCACCCTCATCTCTAGAACATTGATGTGCAAATTGGCTTCCATCTGGGACCAAGTATCTTGGACTGTCCTTCTCAGATAATGCCCCCCTCCCCCCACCCTATCTGGGAAGCATCTGTGATTACTATGGCTTGGGGCTCCGAAAGGAGAACTGGACAGCCTGAAAGGATCTCATTGGATTGCACCCACTATAACAGGTCTTGTTTGCAATGATTGGTGATCAGGATGTGATGGGACATAGGTTGATTCATTAATGACCATTGGGAGGCTAGAGGCCACTGAAGAATCTGCATGTGATACCTGGCTAAGGGAACTAAGGTAATATTGGCTGCCATGGACCCTAGAGCTTGCAGAATGAGCTTCACTGAAACACTTTTGTTGTGGATAATGTGATTTATTTGTGTTCTGATTTTCTGGAGTCTTTCTAACGGGAGTGAAGCTATTCCCACCATTGGCTCCGATAAATTCCAAATGTTGAGTGGGTTCTAGATATGACTTTTCATAATTTACTGTGATGCCTAAGGTAGTACAAAGGTGAAGGGTGTAACCTCTTGCCCTCAGGAGTTGATTCCTGGTGGTAGCAGTGAGGAGCCAGTCATTGAGATAAGGAAAAACATGATACCCTAGCAGTCTGAGATGAGCTGCTACCACTGCCAAGCATTTGGTAAACACCCCAGAGGCTGTGGTGAGACCAAAGTGCAGTGCTCTGATCTGATAATGTCTGGCTCCCAGCCAGAAGTGCAGGAATCTTCTGGAGTGTTTGTCTATTTTACATGGTAATACACATCCTGAAGGTCTGTTGAGTACATCCAATCATCTTTTTCCAAGAATGGAAGTACTGACTGAAGTGAGACCATCTGGAACTTGGTTTGTTGAGCTGACTTGTTGAACTGGCTGAGATCCAAAATGGGTCTCCAGTCCCCTGTCTTTTTGGGCACTAAAAAGAATCTTGAGTAAAATCCAGATCCTTTCTGGTCTAGGGGGACTTCTTGGATTACTCTTTTGTCGAGCAGTTTTTGGATTTATGAAACTGCTGCCTCTCTGTTACTGGGTGGAACATCTGGGAGTCTTTTTTGTATTTTCAGATTGGTTATAAGGAGAATGATATAACCTCTGGAAATGATCCCCTGCACCCATTTGTCCGAAATAATTTATAGCCAGGTGGACTGGAGCAGGGATAAACACCCCCTGACTACTTCCACAGGAAGGCAATCAGGCCTCCATTCAGGAGCGCTGGTAGGAGTTACCAGAGACAGAATCCCTGGACCCCTGGTTCTGCAGGCCACTTCTGCCTCTGGAATGGCATCTTCCATTGTTACCTCCCCTTATGGCCTGGGAGAAGTCTTTGCTACATGAGTCCTGGAAAGGCCCTTGGGGCTTTTTGAACCATAGCCTCCCACTTCTCTGGTTCTTATGGCCATTGAAGAGTGGAGAAGCAAACCCCCACGGTAGAAAGAGTCTACCCATCTTTCTCACATCTGGCTAGTGTGTCTTTCACTTTAGGTCCGAACAGGAATGCTCCATCAAATGGACCATTGATGAATGAAAATTTAAGTGGCTCCCAAAGTCACACAAGTGCATCCATGCATCTCTCCTGATGGCTATGCCTGAACCCACTGCTCTTGTCGACCCCTCAGCTGTGTGAGCGATAAGCCTCATGGATGAGTTGGCTATCAATTCTGGCAAGCTGAGAGGCAACTTTAATTTGAACCCCTTCAGCTACTGCTCCTGCAGGAGTATCTGAAAGTTCTTTGATTAGATCTCTCTATAGTCTAGTGAGGTGTGCCATAGAATTTAAAGAGCTGAGAGCGAAGGTCGATGAACAGTAAATGCGCTTTCCCAAATTTATCCATCCAGACTCCTTGTTAGGAGGATGGATAGTAGGACTCTCTTCTGCAAGTTCCTTCTTTGTGGCTGCTGCTATCACCATACTGTCAACTGGGATACCATTGGCCCAGTGCTGTTCATCCTTTGGAGCAGATAAAATTCTGTCAGGTCTCTTGGGGATCGGTTCAATGGAATCCAGAATCTTCCAGGCCCACTGAATGATAAGTTTAATAAGGTTGTCAGCAGGAAGAGAAATCCAAGAAGTAGAGGGCTGGGTATGAAAAGCCTCCAGGTAAACCGATTCCTCTGAGGAAGACTGATGTGAGGTCCAGCCACCCCTCTGGATTTCAAGGATGTCCTGAAGGAAATATCATCAGGGGGTAACTTAGGAGAACCTTCCCCCTCGTCAAAATCAATGTCCTCATTGAAAGACTCTTCAGGATAGTCTAAGTGCTTCCTCTTACACTTTTTCTTTGCAGGTACTTCCTTGGTGGGATGGTCCTGGGAAGTATCCGAAGACAAAACCACCACAGTGGGTCGTTTTTGAGGCTTTGGTGCCTCCTGTCCCAGGAATGAGACTGAAGTAAGCTCCAGTCGAGGGATAGGAATGATGCTTGGCCCAACAGGGGTGACAAAGACTGTGTGTCCACAATGGACAAGGCTTTCTCCATGATCTGGAAGGCTGGCCCCCTCCCCCATAGAGGGATGGGAGCCCAGAACCAAAATAGACTCCTTCAGAACTGTGATTCCACCCTGCACTGAAGAAGCTGCCTATGAAGCAGAAGCCTTATTCAGACTTATGAATGTTGATACACCGAGAGGCATGGATGGCTCTGAAATAATTGACATTGAGCCCTGCCTGTCTGAACCAGTAATGAAGCCTTGACCATGGGAGGTCTCCGGTTCCGATAAACTTGAAGAACTCAAGGCAATCTTTGGTTCCGGAGAAGATGTTCTAGCTGATGCCGAGACATTTGGAGCAGGGAGGGTTGGTGCCAGGGGCTCTAAAGGCTCAACAGATGTTGGAGGAGGATACTGTGTAGATGTCAATGAAGGAGCGGTTCCAGTGCCAAGTTGGCTTGGAACTGAAGGAGGATGCAATCCCCTTGACATCAGAAGCTGATTGACCAGTCTCATAATGTCCAATTCCGAATGACTCTTAGTGGATTGAGCAGATGAAACAGATGGAGATCTGAGAGGCCTCTGTTCCAAGAATGCACTGAGTGGCCTCTCAGCAAAAGGATCCACCGAGGCTGAATAAGAGGTCCTTGCTAAGATTTGAAATGAAGATTGCTTTGGTATGGATACCATTTCAGATGTCTGTATCGAGGTTTTAGATGTAGTTGAATCATCTGTGTCCGTTGGTGCCAGAGAAACTGTTGATACCAAAGGCTGTTTTGTCAATTTTGTTGGCGGTTCCAAGGAGCTGCTCGAAACCGATTATTGTTTTTTTTTTTATTTGGAAGAGGAGGAGGATGATGAGGATGAACTGGCTTCAGTTCTGGAAGCAGAAATCTCAAATTCCCCTTTCAGAAGACCTTTCAATACCAATTTGTTTTTCCACTTAATCTCCTGGCGGAGAATCTATGGCAAATTGCGCAGTCCTCCTGGAGGTGGACTGAACCAAGACAGTACATGCAAAAAACATGCCCTTCTGAATTGGGCATTTTTCAATTGCATTTTTCGCACCTCTTAAAACCTGAGATGCCCTTTGAAACTTTATCAGCCATGTTAGGTAAACAAGAGGCCTAGCACTCAAGTGGCACACGCACACACACACACACACACACACACACACACACACACACACACACACACACACAGAAAGAAGAGGAAGAAACTTTTTTTTTTTTAAAGAAGGGACAGAACAATAAAATTGCCAACTATAGTAATTAAGAAAATACCGATGATCGATAACTAAAGAAGGAAAGAAAATTACCAGCAATGGTACTTGACAGGACTACCAATGGTAGAAAGAAAATGGAAAGGGAACTGACATGCACACTAAACGCCAGATAGAGGACCAGGTAGTAAATACAAGTAGAGATAGATAGAAAAATAGACTCTAAGAAAGGAGATTAATAGAGAGAAAAAGAAAACTTACAAAATATAGTCCAAGCTCGAGAGATAGAATCAGACACATCTGATATTATGAAGCAGCAAATGAGATCTGAGGTAATTTCAGAAGAGCATCATGGGTAGTGCCTAATTTGAGAGTTTTGGAAGGCATGAGCTGGAATAAATGGCTGAGTCAGTTCTGAAGCTCAGAACCAAGCCCACAGTCAAGGATTACGTGAAGATTGACAACATCAGATCTGAGCTCTCCTCTGTGTCTGAATCAGAAACCGATAAAAAAACTTTGTATCCATCCCTATATCTTCCTCTTCAGATTCAGAATCTTGAATCCTTTCAGAAAAAGACATATCATCCTTTCTTTTACCAGAAAGCACTTTAGAAGAAGGATCAATAGCCTGAATCCTGTGCCAAATTCTGTACCTCCAAAGAAATTCAATGAGGAGTAGATGCATGCTTGGTTTTCTGTTTCTTTTTGACAGAAAAAAGGGGCCAGAAGTGTTACTAAAGGCAGCAGGGCCAGCAAGAGTAGCTCTCCCTTGCCCACTAAGGGGACCCCAACAGTTGCAGAGGACATGCTTAATTCCCTGGTCTATAATGGCTATAGGTGCTACACTTGAGGGATCCAGGGTAAAATGAGTGGTCTGAGGTACAACAAATGGCCATAGCAGAGTCACCCACTAGTGACTGATGCAGATTGCTAGCCTGCTGTCGTGGCAAAGGCTGTCTACTTAGTTTTTTTTAATTTTGTAGCTAGAAGAAGCACTGACCATGGGACTAGTAGTTTTTTCCATGGTTGAGCCAAAAATGGCACCTCTTTCCCAGGAAAGAAAAGCAGCAAGTGCTGGTAAACACCACTAGCCTACAAATGTTACTTTTTGAAAGGAAGACGCAATAACAATCACTTTAGAATGCTATGATAGCCCCACAAAAGTAAAACAAACACAACTTCTCCAGAGAAGAAAATGTTTTCAGTTACTTTAGATCACTTTAAAACTGACAGGAAAAATGAGAGCTCCATTTAAGACTACATTACAGTCTCATTACAGTCCATTAAAACAGCAATCCTATCTTTAAAATAAGAAAATGGAGATTTTAACTTATCTGCCCAGCAAAGGAACACAAGCCGACTGTTGATCCTCAAAAGCCTCAGAGGAGCTTACTCTTTGGCAGCAGTAAAGCTCTGATGGGTTTCACACCCAACTTGTCTTTTAGTCATCTTAGGTAGAGCTGCCTGACAATTGGGGCACAAGGAAGTGGCACTGAAGCTTTGGAACCTGCATGGCTGTTACATCCTTGCCATTATGTTGTTGTTGTCTTTCGGCTTTTCCCAGTTAGGGGTCGCCACAGCAGAACTCCGGTCCGCTAATGATTGGCAGTAGATTTTTATGTGCCGAGTTGCCGGCCCTGACGCACAACCTTCAATGAAGGTACGCCCATTCACGCATGTCTCCACACAGAAGACGCTCTAACTGAGAATCGAACAGGACAATGTCTTACTGTGAGGCGACAACGCTACCGCAGCACCACCACTGCAGGCTACTGCTGCAGTGATCAATATGATGAACATTTTATATCCCATAAAGACTTGAAACTGTCTCAAAATTTTCCACAACACTAAAATGTCCTTTACTGGATTTATCAGGCACAAAATAATATGATCTGCCAAATTTTCTTCATTACCATACCAATTTTGTCATTGAATTTCTGTGTTTCTTATTTTCTTTGCTAATGGCTCTAAATATAAAGCAAATAACAGAGAGTTATTTCTTATGAGGCTTAGGATTGAGCACAAGGAGATGAATGCATAAGTTCAAAGTTTCTGAAAACACTTTTGGCATAAAAGGATTAATTATTAAAAATACTCTGTCTCTATGAAATATGAGGAAGGGTTTGTCTACCATCAAAGCCTGCAACTCAAGACACTTGCCTAGCTGCAGTCAGAACAGTATGTAAAACGGCTTAATAAGTCAAAATTTCCAAATCAGCTTTATAAGCTGGTTTAAAAGGTGGTAATGTGAGTTTTCTAAAACACAGACACCTGGAGGATGGCTTTGCAAAACCTCACCATAAAAGCAGATGCTCAAATTCCTCAATGCTGTAGTACTCTTTTGGCTATATGGGTTGTATCCTGCCTAGCATATAGCAAATGGTCAGCTTCACAAAGATGTGGCTCCCTCCCACACTTACACTCTGAATGCTGATTGGCCAGTACCTTGAAGAGACTTCAGAAGTCAGAGTGTAAGTGTCTTCATGACTTTCTTGCTCATAAAGAGAGAAAGAGCTTACTCATCCTGAACTTCGAAAAAATAGAAACAGTAACAAATAACTTTATATCCAACAATTAACTATATACAGAAAGGTGGGGGGAGGTGGGTGGGTGCATCTATTGCAGCAGTGAGGAACATGAACATCTACTGTTATGGTAAGTGTAACTTACACAACTGTACTATGTTCATTATTCACCCTGCTGCAGTAGCCTTTGGGCTATATGGGTGGATAGCTAAAGCCTATCCTGCATGGGAGGAGGAAGGATAAGGATCCAGAACCTCCCAGAGAATGGTCCTACTTCCGGAAAGTTCACTATTCTCACTGATGCACTAACCTTTGGCTATATCAGTGGATCGCCAAAACCTATTCAACCTAGGACGAGGAGAAATGATGTTGATCCAGGACCTCCCAGAGAATGGTCCTACTTACGGAAATTTCACTATTCTCACCGATGCACTAACCTTTGGCTATATCAGTGGATCGCCAAAACCTATTCAACCTAGGACGAGGAGGAATGATGTTGATCCAGGAGCCCCTGAAGAATGGTCCTAGCAAAGCCAATCCTGGACCTAGAAAAGAATTAGAAGTTATGTACCTACCATAACGTTCCATGTTAGTTGTCTTCTCTCGCCTTCTTTCTTGCTGGATGGGTTCGGAGCCGATCCTCGGCTCCGAGTCGGCACTTGCTTTAGCTCGAGAACTCCTTTTACCAGCTCGAGGCAACCCTATATCCCATGATGCAAGGCGGAACTACCTCAGATCTCGTTTGGCAGCTAACTTACCCTGCTAAAGACTATCCTAACATAATTAGGAATTAGAAGTTATGTACTCACCATAACGTTCCATCTGAGTAGGTGTATTCATTTGTCTGCAACCTGTGGGTTATGGATCCGATATCGGATCCGAACCGGCATGGTTTTCCAGCTATGGATCCAAGCTCTCAGCTCCTCCCCTCACCCATAATGCCCTGCTCTACCCTCATGACCTCAGATCGAGTTTGCCAAAGCAACAATACCCTCAAAAGGGTAACAAGGAATATGCAGGAAACTGAAAGGCCAGGGGGATAGGAGGGCGGGATGGTTGCAGACAAATGAATACACCTACTCAGATGGAACGTTATGGTGAGTACATAACTTCTAAATCTGAAGTAGGATATTCATTTGTCTGCAACCTGTGGGACAGAGTCCCCAGCTACCTGAATCTTGGGCGGCCATCATGGAAGGATATTCGAGCACCGCTGAGCCAAAGGATGCTCTACCCCTAGATGCAAGATCCAACTTATAGTGAGAAATAAATGTATGAGATGAAGCCCACGTGGCTGCTGCACAAATATCATCTAGAGGAATCCTAGCTTTGAAGGCTGCCGAGGTAGATACTGACCGGGTTGAATGGGCATGAACACCCGTCGCGGGCCTTCCTGACGCTTGATAAGCCAATAAAATGCACTGTGAAATCCAGCGGACAGAGAAACTTTAGAAATTGGCTTGCCCAAATTGAATTTTGCAAAGGAAATAAACAGCTGGTCGGATTGCCTATGACCAGCTGTCCTGTTGAGATAAAATCTAAGTTGCCTGTGAACATCTAGTGAGTGTAGCTTATATTCACCTTTGTTTTCATACTTAGGGAAGAAAACAGGGAGGTTAATGGATTGATTGATGTTTGCTTCAGAAGCGATTTTAGGAAGGAAGGACGGGTTGGTCCTGAGGGAGACACGGTCCGGATGAAATACCAAGTAAGGAGGTTTAGCTGATAAAGCTTGAAGTTCAGAAACTCTCTTGGCTGATGTAATGGCTACCAAAAAAGCTGTCTTGTAGGACAAGAATTTGAGATCCACCGTAGCTGGGCTCGAAGGGGAGCGGTCAAGGCCTGTAGGACCAAAGAAAGGTCCCAAGGAGGAACTGCTTGCTTTATAGGGGCCTGAGAAGGAAAGTACCTTTAAGAAATGTTTTGCACAATTTGGCTGACATAAGAGGATTAGACTCTTGACCAATGTGATAGTGAGAAATTGCCGCCAGTTGAACTTTGACTGTGGAACTGCTGGCACCATCATTAAAGAGAGAGGTTAGAAAATCAAGCACTACAGGGAGAGGAACCGTGAAGGGATCTAGGCCTTGCCGCTCCGCCCACACAGAGAAACGTTTCCATTTGCTTCGGTAAACCTTTCTAGTGGATGGTTTATGAGCCGCCACCAAAATAGCCTTTACCGTGAAGAAATACCGAGTCCTTATCAAGAGTGGAACTGGAGCAGCCAAGCGGTCAGCTTCAGGTTGTCCAGGTTCGAGGAGGAATGCAGGATGGATGGGATATCAGATCCGAATGGGATCTAGAATCCAAGGAGGATTCACCGAGTGAGACCTTAGGAAGGGGAACCAGATCTGTCGAGGCCAGAATGGAGCAATGAGAATCATTCTGCAACCCACCCGAGAGGCTTTCTGAAGAACTTGCAGCATCAGAGGCAAGGGTGGATAGGCATACAGAAGACCGGGTGGCCAAGCATGCACCAGAGCGTCTCTTGGGGTACCTCCGGGAGGAGGTATTAGAGCGAAAAAACTGTCGCACTTGGTGTTTGAGGGAGAAGCAAAAAGATCGCATGAAGGGGTTCCCCACCGTGCGAATATGCGTTCCGCTACTTGAGAATTGAGAGACCACTCGTAAGGGGTCAGGATGGTGCGACTGAGCTTGTCCGCTAGGATGTTGGACCGACCCGGAATGTGCGTTGCTATGAGAAAGCGATTGGTGGAGATTGCCCATTCCCAAACTCTCATGGCCTCTCGACAAAGAGGGTAAGACCTTGTTCCCCCTTGCTTGTTGATGTACCAGACAACAGACATATTGTCCGATTGAATCGCAATTGTTCCCAAGGGAAGAAAGTCCTGAAGTGCTAGCAACGCTAAGAGCACTGCTCTCATCTCTAGAACATTGATATGCAGTAAGGTCTCTGAATCGTTCCACGTGCCTTGGACTGTCCGCCCAAGAAGTGCCCCCACCCGAGGCGGGAGGCGTCCGTGGTCACCGTGGCGAGAGGGGAGAAGCACAAAATGGGCGACCCTGTGGAGATCCGGGAGTGGAGCCACCACCAGAGGGACCGCTTGCAAGCCTTGCTGATTGCTATGGGATGATGCATGGGAGAGCAAGGTATGACCACTGTACTAAGAGCGCCCACTGTAGAATGCATATTGAGCCTTGCAAGAGGAAGAAGTGCTATCGACGGCCATGGACCCTAGAGCCCTCAGGACCAACTCCGCTGGAACAGAACATGAATGGAGAATGGCCCGCACCTGGAGCTGCAGATTTAGAACTCTGTCCGCAGTGAGGAAGGCTCAGAACTCCTTGTGTCTAGTCTGGCCCCTATGAAATCTAAGAGCTGAGTGGGTGCCAGGTTGGACTTGTTTGTATTTATTGTAATGCCCAGAAATGGAGCAAGATGGAGAAAGGAGTCTCGCCGAGAGAAGTAGATGCCTTGTTGGGGCGGTAAGGAGCCAGTCGTCCAGGTAGGGAAAGACCTGCACCCCTGAAGCCTCAGGTGGGCCGCTACCACTGCTAGTACTTTGGTAAACACCCTGGGGCTGTGGTGAGACCAAAGGGAAGGACCCGAACTGGTAGTGACTGGCTCCCAGCCGAAGCGGAGAAACCTCCTGGAGCGCCTGTCCATTAGGATGTGGTAGTAGCGTCCTTGAGATCTATCGAGCACATCCAGTGGCCTTCTCCCAGAAGGGGAGAATAGATTGTAGAGTGACCATTCGAATTTTTCTTTGGGGACTGCCAGATTCAAGAGAGAGGTCTAGGATTGGTCTTAGTTCCCCGTCTTTTTGGCACTAAAAAGAACCTGGAGTAGAACCCTGATCCGATCTGGTCTGGGGAACGGGCTGGATGGCTCTTTTCTAGCAGATGGCCAATTTCTGCCAAAGCGGCCTCCCTTGACCGGGTGGTACGTCTGGGAGGGACTTCTTCTTTGGAAGGTGAAGGAAAGGAATGCGATATCCCCTGGATATGATTTGGAGAACCCAGCGGTCCGATGTTATGGACTCCCATGCCGCTAGGTGCCCGAACGTCCCCGACTGCCTCCAGAGTAGAGCAGTCGGGCAACCTCAGGGTTGCTGCGGGCCGTTCAGAGAAAGGTTCCCTGGACCCGAAGTTTCTGGGAGCCCCTCTGCCTCTAGGGCGGCGCCTCCCTGTCCTCCTCTGCCACGGAAGGACTGGTTGTCCGAGCAGGCTGGGACTGCTGCGACTTCGGAACCACATCTTCTTCTGACCCTTTTGGTTCCTAGAATAGGGCCTCTGGGGTGCAGAGAAGCGGATTCGACGGCAGACAGCGTCTTCCGTCCTTCTCGCTCTGGGTCAACGCCTCGAACGGTCTTGCCAAACAGAGCAGAACCATCAAAGGGCGTTCGCAAACGACGCCTTGAAGGGCTCAGAAAAATCGCAGTGGCGGAGCCAGGCCTGACGCCTAGTGACCAGTCCTGTCCCCGCAGCTCTAGCGGCGCCTCCGTAGCATGGGAGAGTAGCCGATAGAAGTATTTGTGACTGACCTAAGAGTGGCCATTTTGGTGGAGTGCAGAGCTCTGTCCTCCTCCGAAATGGACTCAGGGATGCAGCGTGCTCTTAATAAGGTCTCGCTGCATCCGAATAACATGTGCCAAATAGTTCAGCGCCTTACCGAGAAGGTCGCCGAACTGAACATCCGCTTCCCCAAGCGGTCCATCATCCGAGACTCCTTGCTCGGTGGGTGGACTGAGGGACTCTCCTGAGCCAGTTCCCTCTTTGTGGCCGCCATCAACATGGCATCTACAGGAGGCCCCTTACTCCAATGGGTCCTGTCGGAGGGCGGGCTAAGGATCCTGTCAGGTCTTTTGGGAATTGGCTCCATGGTGTCCGGTTCCTTCCACGCCCTGGTGGTAATAAGGTCCACCAGGGGGTCGGCAGGGGGGGACACCCAAGAGGTAGACGGGCCCGTTTCGAATGCCTCCAAGAACACGGACTCGTCCGAGGAAGACTTGGGGCAGACCACCCCTAATACGGAGTATTTCCATGATGTCTCCAAGGAGACATCCTCCTCGGGGTGACCGTGGGGAGCCTTCCCCTTCCTCCAAGTCCGTGTCTTCAGTGAGAGACTCGGGGGAGTCAATGTGCCTCCTTTTGCACGTATGCTTGCGAGGAGCCTCCTCTGGGGGCTGTCAGAGGAGTCCTCGAACAGCAATTTGCTCCATGGGAGCAACTTGGGGCACAGAAACGGGCTGTCCCAGGGGCCGGATGGTGGAAGCCTGGCCCAGTGCAGAGGGAGCGGACGGAGCCGGCAAGTGCCGGGGTCCGGAGACCCTCAACAGAGCCCTCTCCACTACATCAAAAGCGAAGGGAGCCGACCTCGATCAAAGGATCCGACAATCGGCTCCCCTCGATCCGAAGAGTGGATCGGAGCCGGCGCCGGCACTCGGATCCGGGACAGTGCGCCCGACACAGACGGCGCCGGAGCACTGATCCCCGGATCCGGCTCGGATCCAGGCTCCGAGATCGGATCCGACGACTCGAGGCATGGTCGGATCCGGTACCAAGTACTATCGGCTCCGACCTCCCCGCCCGAAGCTGCTCGGCTCCAGCTGCTCAACCCGGATAGCAGGTCGGAGAAGGAGCAATAGGCTTAAAAGGGTGTTGAGCTCCCCGAGGGGGAGGCAAGAGCACTCCCATCTGCATCTGGGCCTGGATGAACCTTCTCATCATCCGTCCAGATCAGCATCCGAAGGCTATGGGTAGATCTCGACGAGGCTACCGAGGTAGGCCTGGAATGCCTCCTCGATAGCCTCGGAGATCGGGTCTCCTCCTCCTCAGGACCCGGTGAGAAGCACACAGGGACCGGAGCCGAAGGAGGAGACCGGACCGACAGGAGCCGGGGAGAAGCTCGCTTGGCTGGCGGGCCGAAACAGAGGTCTCGGCCCGCCGCTTGGTGCTTCTCCCTCCGGGTCCTTTAGATGCATCCTCTCCTGTCCTGAAGCGGAAGTTTGAGTCCCAGGAGCAGGAGGGGTGCCACAGGGGAACAACTGCAGCCGCAGGAGTCCCGAAGGAGCGGAGGTTGGAGCCGAGTCCGCGGTAAAAGACCCGCCAAGACCAGCTTGGACCTCCGCTCCTCAGTGCCCTGGGGTTGAACCCTGCACAAATGGAACAACCAGATGTGAGGTGCTCAACCCCATTTTACTTAACACACCGAGCGTGGCCATCAGCCTGTGAGATCTTATGGCCACACTCGAGCATTTTGAAAATATGGACTTAGGCTGTTCAGCCATAGTCTATAACCAACCTAAAGTTACAGAAAAGTAACTTAAACAATAAAAGAACCACACAGGCCTCACACACACTCTACGCACCAGCGAGGAGGAATAAAATTACTACTGAAAATTAAATTAAACTAAAACAGTCAATAATAATAGGAAACCTACAACTTTCACACAAAAATTGTTAAAGAAAGAAAAAATTCTCTATTTTTTAACAAGAAAAGTCTACTTAGCTGAGAGCTATGTAATCCACATCTAGTTACCAGCGCGGCAAACAAGATCTGAGGTCATGAGGGTAGAGCAGGGCATTATGGGTGAGGGGAGGAGCTGAGAGCTTGGATCCATAGCTGGAAAACCATGCCGGTTCGGATCCGATATCGGATCCATAACCCACAGGTTGCAGACAAATGAATATCCTACTTCAGATCAATGGTTCCTAAAAGAAGTCCTCATAACAATGCTCCAGAGGAAACAATCTAATAGGAACTCTCCAAGATCTGTCCAGGCCAGGGGAAGGAGGAGGGGCGAAAGAAGGCGAGAGAAGACAACTAACATGGAACGTTATGGTAGGTACATAACTTCTAAAATGTTGTTGTCAATCTCGCCTTCATTCTTGCTGGATGGGACCGCGTCCCTAGCACCTGTATCCCGGGTGGCTCAACGGAACAGACTCTTGAGAACTGTGGAACCAAAACTGGCCCTATCTCTGGAGGCCAAATCCAACTTGTAATGAGACACAAAGGTATGAGGCGTGGCCCAAGTAGCTGCTGCACAAATAGTATCAATGGGTAGTCTATCCTGAAAGGCTACAGAAGTGGATAGACTCCTGGTAGAGTGTGCTTTTGGCTTAGAAGATAGTTGTTTGCCTCTGAGAGAGTACACAAAGGAAATGGTGGAAGTTAACCACCTGGATAAGGTCACTTTAGAAACTGGAAGACCTAACCTGTTTTCTGCATAGGAGACAAACAATTGGCCCAATTTTCTAATTTGTTTAGTTCTATGCAAGTAGTACCTGAGCTGACGATGGACATCCAAAAAATGCAGTTTCTGTTCAGCTCTGTCAGAATAGTTAGGGAAAAAGACTGGTAGATCTATAGATTGGTTAATATTGGATTGAGATTCAACCTTGGGGAGAAAAGAAGGGTTAGTTCTTAACGAAACCCTATCCTTATGAAAAACCAAATAAGGTGAACGAATACAGAGGGCCTGAATCTCGGAAACCCTTCTTGCAGAAGTGACAGCCAGTAAAAATATAGTTTTCCACGTCAGTAACTTCAAAGAACATGTAGCAGACGGTTCGAAAGGAGGTAGAATCAAGGATGCCAAGATTAAGTTTAGATCCCATTGCGGAGGAGGATGCTTTAAAGGTGGTTTTAGGAGAAAAACTCCTCTCAAAAAGGCCTTGCATAATCTATGAGACATGATGTTATTGTCATGCAAGCCAACATGATATTTGGAAATAGCAGCCAGTTGTACTTTGACTGTAGATGACGAGGATCTTGAATGAAAAATCTCCGCCAGGAAATCCAAAACAGAATGTACGGGAGCAGTAAAGGGATCAATATTTCTGGCGTTAGCCCAAATCGAAAAACGTCGCCACTTGCTAGCATAAATAGTCCTAGTGGACGACTTCAAAGAAGACACTAAAATGTCTCTGACCGAGTCAGAAATCATTGGTAGCCTGGCTAGGGAAGGAAGTGGAGCAACCAGGCAGTGAGGTTGAGAGAATGAATGGCCCGGTGCTGCTGACCCGATTGGTGGATCAAAAGATCCGGAACTGGGTCCAGATGCCAGGGCTGCACCAGAAGATGACGATGCAGAGACGGAAACCAAATTTGTCGAGGCCAATATGGAGCAATGAGGATCAATTTGGCTCTCAAAACGGTGGCTTTCTGAATGACTTGTGGAATCAATGGAAAGGGAAGAAAAGCATAAAGAAGTCCCCGAGGCCAATCCTGGGTTAGAGAGTCTCTCAGGGTTGGCCTGGAGGGGAAATAGTGTGAAGTAATCTGGGCACTTGTTGTTTAGAGGGGTAGCGAAAAGATCGCAACAAGGAGTGCCCCACTTCAGGAAAAATCTGATCCACTACAGATTGATTGAGAGACCACTCGTGAGGCATCAGAATAGATCTGCTTAGCCTGTCCGCCAATAGGTTGGACCTGCCGGGATGTGCGCTATCAGAAACCGCTGAGAAGAGATCGCCCATTGCCAAAGTCTGAGAGCTTCTCGACATAAAGGATAGGACCTGGTTCCGCCCTGTTTGTTGATGTACCAGACCACGGACATGTTGTCCGTTTGTACTGCAATAGTCCCCGTGGGAAGAAAGTTGTCGAGGGCTTGCAACGTTAAAAGCACTGCTCTCATCTCCAGGACATTTATATGCAGATGGTATTCTATGGGTTGCCACGTCCCGTGGACCATCCTGCCCTGATAATGCCCCCCCCACCCGATCAGAGAGGCATCCGTAGTGACTGTGGCAACTGGAGGAGGGGGAATAAAGGGTCGGCCCTGATGAAGAAGAGGGGAAGATATCCACCATTGTAGATGAGCCCTGCACGACTGTGTTACCAAGATTTCGTGTCTCATCGGAAGATTGTGGTACGACCACTGTGTGAATAACATCCACTGCAGGAGACGCATGTGGAAGCGAGCCAGTGGTAGAAGAACAATGGCCGCAGCCATTAGGCCTAGAACTTTCAAGACAAACCTGGCTTTGATTTTGTTGCTTTGTAACAGAAGCTGAACAAATTTTTGGATGTCCAGGATTCTTTGATCTGTTAGCCTGGCTAACATTTTGACGGTATTTAATTCTGCGCCTATAAAGGTGATAGATTGGCAAGGCAGCAGAGAAGATTTTTCGAAATTTACTGAAATTCCCAGTTTCCTGCAAAGCTGTAGGGTGTAGTCTCTGGACTGAAGAAGCTGACACTTGGTGGTGGCGGAGAGGAGCCAGTCGTCCAAATAAGGAAACACCTGGAGTCCTTGACGTCTCAGGTGAGCTGTGACCACTGCCATACATTTGGTGAACACTCTGGGGGCTGAAGTGAGGCCAAAGGGCAGTGCTCTGAATTGGTAATGACTGGTCCCTAGCCGAAAGCGGAGAAACCTTCTGGAGCATCTGTGAATCTTTATGTGATAGTACGCATCCTGAAGGTCTATAGAGCACATCCAGTTGTCCTTGCCCAGAAAGGGCAGAATGGACTGAAGCGTGACCATCCGGAATCTTGCCTTCTTGACAAACTTGTTTAGTCTGCTCAGGTCTAATATTGGTCTCCAATCTCCCGTCCTTTTGGGGACCAAAAAGAATCTTGAGTAGACGCCGGATCCTACTTGGTCTGCCGGTACTGTCTGGATGGCTCTTTTTTCTAGGAGTTTTGAAACCTCCTGTTTTGCCAAATCCCTTTGACCGGGTGAGATGTCTGGAAGGGATTGTAGAGGTACGGGAAACCTTTCGAAGGGGATCTTGTAACCCTCGGATATGATTGACTGTACCCACTTCTCTTGGGATAGGGATTGCCAGACCACTGGGTACAGTGATATTCTTCCCCCGACTGCCTCCAAGGGTGGACAGTCGGGCAACACCTCAGGGATGCTGAAAGGGCTTCTCAGGAAGAGACTCCCTGTTGCCCTGGTTCTGAGGACCCCCCCTGCCTCTAGGGCGGCATCTATTATTGTTACCCCCTCTGCCTCTGGGGGTAAACTGACCGCGTGTGTCCGGTGTAGCTCCCTGGGCTTTACGGAACCACATCTTCCCCCTTTCTGACCCTTGGGATATGGTCTAGAAGGAGTGGAAAATTGGACTCCGACGGCAGAAAGAGTTTTACCATCCTGCTCACACCTGGTCAAAGTATCCTTCACCTGAGGTCCGAACAACGCCGAACCATCAAAGGGGGTATTGGTGAAGGACGCCTTAAAGGTCCGCGAAAATTACACAGCCGCATCCAGGCTTGGCGCCTAAGAGCAACTCCTGTGCCTGCTCTGCTCGCTCCATCGGCCGCATAAGATATGAGCCTCATGGAGGAGTTAGATATGGAATTCAGGATAGCAAGCTGTGAGGCAATCTTTTCTTGAGCCCCAGCAGCAGAAGGATCCTGGACTACTTCACCCAGTTCCTTGAGAATATCTCGTTGAAGTCTGGTGAAGTGACAAAGGTAATTCAGCTTAACGATAGCAAAGGTCGCTGAAGAAAACATCCGCTTTCCATACCTGTCCATGGTCCTAGAATCCTTGTTAGGAGGATGGACAGGTACTGAAGGATCCGCCAGTTCCTTCTTAGTGGCCGCCACCACCATAGCATCCACAGAGACACCTTTGGAAAGGAACTGTTTATCCGAAGGGGCCGTAATGAACTTGGATGGTCTTCTGGGGACAGGTTCCACAGAATCTGGAGCCGCCCACGCCTTTCGAGCCACTACCTGCATAAGTGGGTCAAAAGGCGGAGACACCCAGGAGGTGGAGGGTCGGGATCCAAAAGCCTCCAGGTATACCGACTCATCCTCGGAGGGGTCAATGGAGGGCTAATTCCCCCTCTGTTTGAGGAGCTCAAGGATGTCTGAAAAGGAGACATCCTCAGAGGGGGACCGTGGGGAACCCTCCGACTCATCTAAGTCGGTATCAGATGTAGTAGACTCAGGAGAGTCTGTGTGTTTCCTCTTACACGTCCTCTTCCGAGGGGGTTCCCCTGCAGGATCAGGAGAAACTTCGGAAGAGGAGGAAATTCCCAGTGGGGAAACCTGGGGTGATGGATCCCTGGGCCTAATAGCAAGAGGCTGGCAAGAGGCATCTGCAGGCACTGAAGAGGGAGGAGCTAGAGGGATGGACCGTTGACCAGGCTCAGAGGCCAGGACACTCCTCATCACCTCAAAGGCTCTTCTCCCCGGGAGGCCGGAACACACCCGCCCAAGAGACAGCAAGGGTGGGCCCCAAGGAGAGAGAAGGATCCCAGGCCGATGTCGGCGCCGCGCTTACCAAAGCCGTAGCCCCGAGAGGGAGAGCGGGGTCGGACAAGGGTCCGATGCCACTAGCCCCCTCGGAGCCGACAGTGGAAACCCGACGACCGGATCCCTCCAAGAAAGGTCTCAAGCAGGAGATCGGAGCCGAGGACGACGGAGCCGAAGGATGTATCGGCTCCGGCATCGAAACAGTCGCTGTCCCGAGAAGCTCCGGCTCCGAACTTCGGTGTGGAGTCGGAGGAGGAAGTTCAAGAATTGGGGCTATAGCCGAAGTCTGTTGAGACGGGCTATGGAGCATTTGGGCCAGTGCCTGAGACTTCAACAGCCTGCTTACCACCCTCTCCAAGTCGTGGTCAGACAGCCTGGAAGATCTCGAAGATCGGCTCCGATGGCTCCGCTCCGACAACAGAGGAGACCCCGGAGCCGAGTGGATACTCATTATAGAAGGGGACCGAGATCTCTTACGGGTCGAAACCATCGGAGCCGAAGTCCCTAGAACTCCAGATGGAGCCGAGGATATCTCGGCTCCGATGCTGGATAAAGTGTCGGCTCCAGCCGGAGCCGACAAGGCCACAGTAGTCAGGGTATCGGAGCCAGCCGGCACCGAACCCACTACTTGAGTAGAAGAAGTATCGACTCCAGCCGGAGCCGATGTCGGCTCCGACGGAGCCGGAGCCACCGGAGGAGGCTTGGACACTGTAGCCTGAGCCTTCGGTGGCTTATGAGGTTTTCCTGACCCTGATTTAGGAGGAGAACCCTCAGGTTTAAGTAAACCTCGGAGGATGAGTTTATTCCTCCTTTCCTGCAGGACTCTCTGGCTAAAAGCATGACACAAAGCACAGGAGTCCTGCAGGTGCAAAGGCCCCAGGCAATACACACAAGAAGTGTGACCGTCTGTCAGAGACATTTTCTGACAGCACAGGTCACACTTCTTGAAGCCTGAGACCTTGCCTTCTTTTGACATCCTAAGGAGGATAGAACACAAACAGTCCCCACAAACACACAAATTAATCCCTAACACAACACACACAGGAAGGGATAACTAAGGGGAACTAGGCCTGACTACACTACTTTAGATTAAACTAATAAAAGTCTACAAAAAGTTTGAAAAGAAGGGAATAGGGTGTGCTGTAACTAATTACAGACTAAACTAACACTAACAGGGAAAAATAAACCCCTAACTACACTTTTTCTTACTTGACTAAGAAAAAACTTACCTCAGCTGGCAAAGGAGACCTCTTTCGCTAAGCGGCAAATGAGATCTGAGGTAGTTCCGCCTTGCATCATGGGATATAAGGTTGCCTCGAGCTGGTAAAAGGAGTTCTCGAGCTAAAGCAAGTGCCGAGTCGGAGCCGAGGATCGGCTCCGAACCCATCCAGCAAGAATGAAGGCGAGATTGACAACTTAACATCTTGGTTTATAATACTTTGTGAAACTATGTATAGAGGACCATGCTATCCCTCTGTAAACTTTCTAGAGTCCACTTTCTAGCAAGCCATCATAGATGCCAAGCCTCTCATACAATGTGCATTGATACTGCCTGGAACTGATTTTCCACAGTGGGTATAATGAAAGGCAATAGCTGAGGACAACCACCTTGAAATAGTCTGTTTTTATGTACATTTTCCATTCTTTGTCAGATCATAAGAAATAAAGAGCTGATCTGCTTTACTAAAGTACTTATTTCTGCCAAGATAGTACCTACAGCGCCTTTGCATGTCCAGAGTATGTGGAATATTTTTATCCTGGTTCTAAGGATCTGGATAGAACACTACAAGACTGATGACTTGATTCAAAGTAAACTCTGAAATAACTTTGGACATAAATGAGGGATTAGTTTTTCATGTGACCCTGTCTACATGGAAGACCAAACAGGATTCACCCACAATGAAAACTTGCAGCTGAGATGTTTTTCTTTCAGATGTCAGAGCAATGAGAAGTACAGTTTTCCATGTAATAATCCTTAAGTCCTCCTAATAAGTTGGTTCAAAAGGAGACTTTTCCAGCACAAAGTTAATATCCCAAGTAGGGGTCACCTGCTTTCTAGGAAGCCTAAGATGTAAAACCCCATACAAGAACTGTGTTATTAAAAAATAAATAAATAAAAACAAAAGAAGGAAGGGGAAGATCCATCGGCAGATATGCTGGAATGCTTTTAAGATGTACCTTGACAGAGGAATACAAAAGGATGAAGGAATGTAACTCACACAAATAATAAAAACAGAGGTACATAATCTCTGATGGGACCATGGTCACTGGCTAGGCACCAACAAGAAAATTGTTTCCACTTACTAACATTAGTTTCCTAGCAGCAGGCTTTCTTGTCTCCTTTAGTACTTGTTGCACATCTTTATGAAAGAGGAGCCTAAAAGGAATTAAGTTGAATCAGTCAGGCAGTTAGTAGAAGCTGTTTGGGACTGGAGTGTATCAAACTCCCCTTGCAGTGAGTGAGTGAGTAGGTTCACTCTGTGTGGCGGCTTGTGGTAACTGCCCTTAGCTAATTCCATAAGAAGGAAGAGCCAAGGTTACCTGGACATCAGTGGAAAGGGTGGAAAAGCATAAAGGAGCATTCCTGACCAAGAAAATGAAAATGCATCCATTTTCCAGGCTTGTTTGTGAGACACCCTAAGGGCGGCCTTGGTGGTGCAGTGGTTAGCGTTGCCACCTCACAGCAAGAGGTTCTCTAGTTTGATCCTTGGCTGGGGTGCCTTATGTGCGGAGTCTGCATGTCCTCCCTGTGGTTGCATGGGTTTCCTCCGGGTGCTCCGGTTTCCTCCCACATCCCATGGTGGATTGGACACTCTAAATTGGCACTAGGTGTGAGTGCATGCGTGTGTGCCTTCTGTGGAAGGTTGGTCGCCGGGCTGGCAACTCAACACTGTAAAACTTCACTGCCAATCATGAGTGGACAGGTAATCCGCTGTGGCAACCCCTAACCGGGAAAAGCCGAAAGAAGTTTGTGAGACACCCTAGAGCAGAATTGGTTAAGGTGTTTGTTTTGAAATGAAGCAAACAGATCTATTTGATCTATTTTCCACAACTGGATAAATTCATGGAAGACCCCCCTCATTCCTTTTCTATTTGTGAGGGTCTGCCTTGGTCCTATTCAGCTTGTCTGCCACTACATTTTGTTCTAACGGAATGTAAGATGCTTGGAGGGTTAAGGAAAGCTGGAGAGCTACCGCCCTAACCATCATAGCCATCCTGCATAGAGGGTAAAACCTGGATGCCCCTGTTTATGTACTACATGACTGTGATGTTATGTCTAATCACCTGAAGAGGTCCTGGGGACCACAGATGGTGAAAAGATTTTAAGGCATGAATCACAGCCTTAAAAACTCTTTTATATTTATACACTTTGGTCTGCTTGAGGAGTTCTATAGACCTTGTACCTTTACCCCACAGAAACTACTCCCCAAGCCAAATTTAAAGCATCTGTAGTTACAGAATGACCTGGGATCAAAGAGGAGATCTGGATTTAAAGTAATTTGCTGTCTCCACATGTGAAGTTCCTTTTTTGATAAAGCAAAAGTGCAATCTGAAATTCCAAAAAAGAATGTTGAGTCCATGTGTTTTTTACTAACCAGAGAATTTTTCACATGTATAACCTGGCAAGAGGAATCATGAGAGTCATAGAAGACACAAACCCTAGATTCCTGAAATACTGTCTTTCAAAAATATGAGTCTAATTAGAGAAGCTTGGGAAAGCTTCCAGGTAAGCATCTACCTTCTCCTGTGTAAGGAAAGCCTTTTGTGGAGAGATGTCTAGAAGGCAGCCCAGAAACACAATCTTGTGTGACAAAGTCAGGGAGGATTTCTGTATAATTATTTGGAATCTCAGATTAGTAAGAAGAGACAAAACCCATGTTAAGGACTCTTGACAAGTAGGAAAAGATAAGCAGGTTGTTTAAATAAGTAAATAAGTGAATGCCATACAGTCTGCAATGCACTATGACTGGAGCTAGACACTTCATAAACACCCTTGCAGCATAGATAACTAACAGGATAATGCAGAGAACTGATAATGTGACCCACACACACATAATCTGAAAAACTTCTTTAAGCCTGTGGTAATGGGAATGTGATGGTAAGCATCCTTTAGATTTAGAGTTACCATGAAACTCAAAGTGGAAATGAGAAATAACAGACTCATAAGAGTTAGCATTTTGAATTTTGGTACCTTTGCATAAGCATTTTGAAAGGAAATGCCTAGAACTGGTTTCATTGAAAGCTCTTTCTTTGGAACCAGACACATTCTGGAATAAGAAGTCTCTGCCACTTTGATCTAAAGGCCTGGGTTCTATGACTCCTAGGGTGAGCAAGTGTTGAAGAACCCTGAGGAATCAGAGGATGGGGAGGAATCCCCCTAAAAGGAGGTATTTGTATCCAGTGGCCAATTGTAACCCTCCTGAACCATTTTTAATACTTAACAGTCTGCTACAATCTATTGCCAGAGGGGAATGTACAGAGCCAGTTTCTTGGCCAGATCTGGAGAGGCAGGGGCAGGAGGGGGGAGGTGTCAGAATGCTCCCATAGTCATTCTGAGTTACTAGTATGTCCCTTTTTGAAATAATCCCTGTTTCTTGTTGTTAACTTCCTGACATCTCATTTTTTCCCTCCCAGTTTCATGTAGGTGGCAGGAATTACTTGCTTTGTTTGTTTTGTTTCTTAAAGGAAGTAGAGGGTTTGGGGGATTTGTAATGAGGGACTTTAAAACTCTTAGACATTCCCTGAAATAATTATCATCTTTCATCAAATTGCTTGAGGACCTGAGCAGCATACGGGCCAAACAAGACCTCCTTAACTAAGGCAGAATTCAAAATGTCAGACTTTTACTTTAACAGCAACGTTTTTGTTACATAGACAGGCATATCTCCTATAAACTGTGGCATTAGCAGTGGTCCCAGACACAGTATCTGTACAATCATACGGTCTCTACAAAGTATACTTGAGAAGATTATAAACAATAGGGTTCAGAAAGCAACTATTCACTGAAGGAAGTATGGTAGAGTATTCCCTCAAAATGTCTGTATAACCTCCACATATGTGCCTGATAGTTAACCTCTGTAAGCTGAAGAGGAAGAACAGAAAATTCTCTTACCAAGTCTGTCCAATACCTTGCCTTCTTTGTCCACAGCTGTAGACTAGGTATTAAAGAACATCCACTTCCAGCTTGTGAAAACATAGAAATAGCAGCTGAATTTGATCTATGTTGAAAAAACAAAAATGTTTTACTCTGATGTACTTCAAAAAGTCTGTCTGCATTTTTTGGGGACTGAAGGTTGAGAGTCAGGACTCTTATAGACAGCATTAAACACATTCTCTAAGACTAGCAAAATAGGAGGGATGGGTGTAGAATGAGGTATATCCACTTCTAATGTATTGTAATATCTTCTCAATTCAGAGGGAGTATCTACTTATTCCCACAAACACATCATTCATCCTGGAAGTAATATGAGAAAAAGAAAACATGAGAAAAAGAAAATTACTTCAAAGGTAGTCACAAGGACCAAGTGGCCTTATAATCAGAGTTGTGGGCTTGGGAAAATGCAAGACAAGAGGTCCTGTCTCTGTCCATATCAGAATCAACTAACACATTTTCCTCAGGGATTTCTTTATTGCATGGTAATTATTCTCAAGTACTAGGATTAACAGCCTGTAACAATTGCCTAGCTAAGATAATAAAATCATCTTTATGAACAGATACCATATCTTCAGATGAACAGTGTGTAACCTTTTGTTTTTTCTTTGCGGGTAATACCCTGGAAGAATACTAACTAGGATATGGCACTGCAACCCTATCAAGAGGTTTCTTTTATCTGCTACCCTGATAGGCATCTCCCATCATTTTTCCCAAACCCAAAGAAGATGGTTCTCCCTTGCCTGAATTGAACATTGGAATAGTCACAGAGAATATGGCTGACTCCTAGTCCACAATGACCAAAAAGACTATACCAGAAGAACCCAGATAAGCAGGTAACTGGTGTAAGGAACAATGGTTGGCCACTATGGACGGGTTCACTCACTAAAGGCTGAGGCACTGCTTGAGCCCAAGGAATTGGCAAGAGCTCTTCATTGTGTTGCCTGTTCTTTCTATGTACAGTGCGAGAATAACCGACAAGACTGGAGTAAGTATCTATGCTACAGCTAAGGAGGAGGACTGAAAACTAGAAAGTGCTGCTGGAACAAATTGGTTGGACGGTAAGTTGACAGACAAATGTTCACAAACAATACCCACACACACAAACTTCTCCACACAGTCCCCTGTTTTGTAAAAGCATAAGCAGAACACAGAAGTACTTCTCCCCAGCACACCCTGACAAACAAAGTAACAGGTAAGTTGTCATGAAGTGCACATAGGTTCATGGGATCATAGGAGGTTACTAGGCTAATAAGGCCTTTCCTTTGGCACCAGTCATTTGTTGCTGTGAGACCATCTTGCAGTATGTTAACATCATTTGGGGAGTCAATGACAGCACCCAACTCACAGTCATCTGCAAACCTGGCCAGCCACAGGCCTTTTGTCTTTCTTTGGACCTCTGAGAAGTAGATGCCAAAGAGTAGGGGTCCCAGGACAGATCCCTGGGGAACACCACTAGTGACAGGTCTGCTGTCGGAGGTGGAGGCACTTATTTTGACCTTGTGAGTCCTATCGGTGAGCCAGTTGGCCACCCACTAGTAGAGATAGGGATTTACTCAAAGTTGTGTTAGCTTTTCGATGATGCCCGAGTGGGGGATTGTGTCAAAGGCTTTGGGCAAGTCAAGGTAAGGTGTATGTACTGACTTTCTCTCATCAGGGCCTTGGTGACAGTCTCAAAGAAGTCAACCAGGTTCAAAAGGCAAGATCTGCCCTTGATGAATCTGAACTGGGTGGGGTCAAGTGCATGTAGATTGCTATCCATAATAATACACTCCATAGCTTTACAGATCAGACTTGTCAAGCTAATTGGGTGATAGTTTCCAGGGTCAGTAATGGCACCATCTTTGTGCAAGGGGATGACAATGGCAGTTCTCCACTCTGCTAGAATGAAGGCTGTACTAAGGCTGGGGTTGAATAGGGTACTCAATGGCAGAGATAGTTCTTGCTGGAGATGGTGCAGAATACACCCTGGGATACTATCAGGTCCCATGGAAGCTGTGTTCTTTGCCTTGGATAGGGCCTTTAACACTTGATCTATAAAGATGTGAGGTGTGGGACAAGTATCGAGGATGTAAAATGAGCCTTTGGGGGGACCGGGGGGGGTGAAGTTTGCACTGAACCTATCTGCAACCAGGTTGGCTAAGTAACAGGAGCAGTGTAAGCAGTACCATTAAGTACTAATTCGGAACAAACCTGGACTTTGCCATGGAGGTTCCTGATGTAACTGAAGAAGGCTTTGTGGTTTCCCTTTGTTTCAGAGGCTAGTTTTGATTCAGAATTGACTTTGGAGGTTTTCACTAGTGATCTAATTTGCTTCTTGAGGATAAGGAGGGAGTTTTTCCAGTTAGGAATGTGTTCCTTTTTACCCTTGGACAATAGTTTCTTGCTTTTGTTGCAAATCCTGTTAATACAGGATGTCCACTAGAGAGGTTTGTGTTTCCTTGAGGAGCAGGATTTAGTTCTGTTGGGTATGGCTGAGTCCATGCAGTTGTACAGGTGCTTGTGTACTATATTGGTGTACTGTTCAACATAGTTGTCTGCATCCTCTGAGGGGTGGTGGTGGTGTGAAGCTACTGATACCCTCTCTTAGGAGGTTGTAGTCAGCTTTTGAGAATTTTTTAGCCTGGTTACAGCTGGGGGTGGGGTGGGGGGGGCAAGATAGAAACTTCAAATGAGTTTGAACAATGATCTGATCTCACCAGGGAAGAACTTAATATGGTAGTGATGCAGTGGTTACCCATGTTGGTGAGAACCAAATACAGAATGTTGTCTCCCCTTGTGGGGGATGAGACGAGCTGGTCTAGTGTGTTAGAATTGATGAAGTCAAGGAATTGTTGGGTGAGTGCATTAGTGCAGGAATAATTCACCCAGGTTATGGTGGGATAATTGAAGTCACCAAGGATCAGGGTGTTTGGGTGTAACTTGATGGAGTCATGTAGGTCCAGGCAGGAGGAGTGGGTGTCCTGAGTCATGAAGGGGGTCCATATCTGGCTATAACTTGGATGGGTGTCTTGCCAACTGTCAATTGCACCTGGAGAAGTTCTAGTGTGTCATGCTGGCAAACCAGTCTGGAGGTGTGCTTGTCTTTAATGAAGACTCCACCACCCTTAGTCTTCCCAACCTCATTCTAGGGTCAGAATGTGTGGAATGAGGTATAGCCTGGTAAGGCAAGGGTGCTGTCTGCAGCCTTGAACTTAGTTTCCTGACTGCACATATGTCAGCATCTTCCAGTGTGAGGAGAGCCTCCACTGAGTGCATTTTCAGGTTAAGGCTCCTAGTGTTAAACAGCATGACCTTCAATTTGCTTTTTGACACATCTTTTATGTTGGAAGATGTGTCTTAGGAACATTGCCATAAGTATTGAAAACATTCAAAACATTTTCTGCCCTGTTAGAACACTTCCATTTCCTTAAATTCACACAACTAGGTTACAATGTTACATAAGCAGTGTACTTTTACTACAAAAAAATCACCACCAAAATATAAAAATAAGCCTTAAGTCAAAAATAGTGGTCCATGATGTGAATCTTCAGATATTGTGAAAACTACTGGGTTCCTTAAAGGAAAAAAAATACTGCTTTTAGTCACCAGATAAACTATATATTTATTTCTTAATAAAGAACAGCAATTTCTGTGTGGTATGGTTCCCCTCTAAGGACTTATTTGCCATAAATGAAACTTGAAGCCCAACTGCTGCTCCTGTGAAGTCTAAGAGCTGCTTGTTTTCGAGGTGGCAAGAAAGTACTGAAGATTTCTCCACTCTGATTGCTGATTTCCCTCCAAAGAACTGGCTAGTCAGCAGTCAGAGTATAGGCGCTGGAGGGAGCCGAGCTTTGTGAAGCTGGACAGTTGTATTTTAGGCAGAATATAGCCCATATTGCCAAAAGGTAATTCATAGCACAAACTGTTTCAAACAAGCATTAAAGGAATATCTGCTAAACTCATGGACTTACTCCTGTACTGATCCAACGTAATTTCTTCCTCTACTGCCTCTGTTCTCTATTTTCCTAGAGTGTATACTCTTCAGAAGTCTATAGCTCTATAAGACATATTTATTTATCTATCTTCAGGATTGAACCATCTCAGGCTTTCCTCTCTACTGTATAGCCCTCTCCATCTCCACAATCCATTTCTCCAACTTTTTCTTTATCACTGATAGGGAACCTTCCAACTGTATATATACATCTACCACTTTATTTCACTTAACTGGTCTTTTTACTGACTGTTAACTTCTATGGTACAATGGTTTTTCTTTGGCTAATTTTTTTGCCTTACTCTTATAATGATTTATAACTTAAGTGCGACATATCTTTTCTTAAATGTATCTGTACAAAGTTGTGTATAATAATTATTTTTTCAATGTATTTGACAAAAACTGTATATCTCTGATGTTAAACTGTATAATTCTTACTGTGTTTTACATTCTGTTGGAGCTTTTCTCCTCGGGTCTCCGCTGATAAAGGGCATTTTTTTCAAAAAAAACAAAGGCATTTTTAGATGCAGCACATGAAGAAGGATATAAAAGAGATGACACAGCAAAGTGTAAACCAGCAAGTCAAAGGGGATTCTGCTTCAAATTCCTCTGACAATGGTGCAGCCAATAGGCAAAACTTGGCAGTAAAACCTTTTCCACTGTTCCAAAGAAAAATGATTGAGTAACAGAAAAAAAAAGTTCAACAGCTGATAAGAAAAACACAGGAGTACCTTGGACTTGAAGAAGAGTCATGTTGGGTGGTCACGATGATGAAAACAAAAGCCAACAAGAATGTGAAAGAAGGAATTAAACAGATGGACTGTAAAGTGTCATTTCCATAAGATGCAGTTTGGACATGATGCAGTACAGCTGTCTAAGTAAACCTTAATAGCAGATGTTGAAATGATCACTACTGCCTAAGCTATACGGGTTATATTCTGCATAGGATATGATAGCTGCCCAGCTTCCAAAGTTTTAGGAGACTTTCCATGCACCCAAAAAAGAAGTTATGTACTCACCATAATGTCCCATGTGAGTTGTCCATCTTGTCTTCATTCTGTAGTGATGGGTTCGGAACCAATCCTCAGTTCCAACTCGGCCATTTACTAAAGATCGGGGTTTCCAACCAGCTCGTGGCTCATTCCCTATCCCGTGATGCTCCAGTGCCTTCCTCAGATCTTGCTTGCTGATGTCCTTATATATATATATATATATATATATATATATATATATATATATATGTGTGTGTGTGTGTGTGTGTGTGTGTCTAAAGGCTGGGGGTAGGAGGGTGGGACATAAGAATGAAGACGAGATGGACAACTCACATGGAACATTATGGTGAGTACATGACTTCTTTATGTGTAGTTGTCCTATCTCGTCTTCATTCTGTATTGATGGGACAGCGTCCCTAGCACCATTTTTCCTGGGTGGCTCACGGGAGAATAGTCTTCAGAACAGTGGACCCAAAAGAGGCCCTGTCCCTGGAGGCCAAATTGACTTTGTAATGAGTGATAAAGGTATGAGGCCTTGCCCATGCTGCTGCTGCACAAAAAGTATCAATAGGTAACTTAACATGGAAAGCTTGAGAAGTTGAAACGGCTCTAGTAGAATGGGCCCTTATTTTGCCTGGCAGCTGTTTGTCTGTTGATTGATAAATAAATGAGATACAATCTGATAACCATCTGGCTAAAGTAATTTTTGCTACTGCAGTACCTACCTTTTTTGTTATATGAAAAGGAAACAAAAAGCTGGTAAGATTTTCTGAATTCTTTTGTTCTGTGTAAATAGAAGCATAACTGTCTATGAAAATCAAGCCGGTGTAACATATACTCTGCCTTATTGCCATATTTGGGGAAAAACACAGTCAGTTTTATGGAGTGGTTTAGACTGAATTCTGAACATACTTTTGGTAAACATGAAGGGTTTGTGCATAGTGAGACCCTGTCATTGTAGAATAACATGTACGGAGGTTTGATTGACAAGGCCTGTAACTCCAAAATTCTCCTTAATGACGTGATTGTTACTAGGAAAATAGTTTTCAAGATAGAGATTCTAATTTACAAGATGATGCAGGTTCAAGGGGGGGAGGAATTATATGGGACAGGACAAAATTTAGATTCCACGGTGGAAGGGGTAGTTTTATGGGTGGTCTTAACACATTTGTGCCTCTCAGAAAAGCTTTAGATAGTCTGTGGGACATAATATTTGGTCCTTCGTTCCCAATGCAAAAATTAGAGATGGTTGCTAATTGGACTTGAATGGTTGCTGCAGCTGCTCCCTCATTAAAAAGCTTAGCCAAAAATTCTAGAATGGATGATAAAGGTGCTGAATATGGATCAATATGATTCTGTGAGGCCCAGATTGAGAATATTTTCCATTTGCTTAGGTATCGTCTTCTCATAGACTTTTTATGAGAAGAAATCAATATGTGTTGGATTTCTGGGGTAAAACATGTGTAGCCTGGCTATATTTGGAAGTGGAGCAGCCATGCTGTCAACTTGAGGAAGTGAAGAGATGAATGAAGGACCCCCGATGAATGGGTCAGAAGATCTGGCACCGGGTCCAGAATCCAAGGCAACTCCTGAAGATGAGGCTTCAAGAAGAGGAACCAGATTTGACGAGGCCAGTAAGGGGCTGTCAGAAGTAAGGTCCTTCCCAAAGTGCTGGCTTTCTGAAGAACTTTGTGTATTAGAGGAAAGGCATATGGGAGACCAGGGGGGCCAATCGTGCACAAGTGCATCCCTTGGGGATTCCTCTAATGATGGAATTAGCGCAAAAAAGCTGCTGCATTTTGTGTTCATGGACATGGCAAAAAGATCACAGCAAGGTTGGCCCCATCTATGAAAAATCATTTCCATTACTTCTATCTTTAAGGACCACTCATGTGTCATCAAAATTGCTCTGCTGAGTTTGTCCGCTATCACGTTGGATTTCCCTGGGATGTGCATTGCTGCCAGAAAGTATTGGGAGGACGTCACCCACTGCCATACTCTCAGGGCCTCTTGACAAAAGGTTTATGACCTGGTTCCTCCTTGTTTGTTCATGTACCATACCACTGACATGTTGTCTGTTTGTATTGCAATCATACCTGTCAGAAGAGAGTCTTGGAATGCTTGCAACGTCATCAGCACTGCTCTCATCTGTAGTACATTCATGTGCAAATGAACCTCGTGGTCCTGCCAAGTACCTTGTGATGTTCTTCCCTGATAATGCCCCCCCCCCAATCTGGGAAGCATCCATGGTCACTGTGGCTACAGGTGTAGGGGGAATAAAAGATTGACCTGCCATTAATTGATTGGAGTGAAGCCACCAATGAAGGTCTCTCTTGCAGGATTCTGTTAACGTTATCCAATGCAACATAGGAAGTTTTTGCATGGACCACCGGGTGAATAGAAGCCATTTAGGGATTCTCGTGTGTAGCCTTGCCAGTGGGATTACATTGATCACTGTTGTCATTGTCCCCAGCACCTTTAGGACTGTCCTTGCTTGAACCTTGGATTTGAAGAGGAGATCCCAAATTTGAAGCTGAAGGGCCTACATCCTGTCTCATGGAACTCTGACTATCATTGTTCTGGTATCTAACGCTGTGCCTATAAAAATGATATGTTGAGATGGCAAAGGAGAATTTTCATAATTTACTGAAATTCCTAATTGGGCACAGAGTTTCAAGGTAGTGTCTCTTGCTTGTATGAGTAGATGCTTGGTGGTGGCGGTTAAGAGCCAGTCGTCCAGATATGGAAACATCTGGAATCTTAGATGCCTCAGGTGAGCTGTGACTACTACCAAGCATTTGGTGAACACTCTGGGGGCTGTAGTGAGGCCAAAGGGCAGAGCTCGAAATTGGAAGTGACTAGATCCCAGCCGAAAGCACAGATGATTCCTGGAAGATCTGTCCATTCCTATGTGGTAGTACACATCCTGGAGGTCTACAGAGCACATCCAGTCATCTTTCCCTAGAAAGGGAAGTATTGACTGCAATGTGACCATCTGGAACTTTGTCCTTTTTACCGACTTGTTCAGTCTGCTGAGATCTAGTATGGGTCTCCAGTCCCCTGTTTTCTTTGGAATCAAAAAGAACCTTGAGTAAGTCCTGGATCCTATCTGGTCTGCGGGGACTGCCTAGATGACTTTTTTTCTAGCAACTTTTGAATTTCTATGGTTGCTTGTTCCCTGTGACTGGGTGGAACATCCGGGATCCTTTTTATTTGTGGATGGGGCATGGAAAAGGGTATTGAGTAACCTCTGGATATGATGCTTTGTACCCACTTGTCTTTTGTTATTTTTAGCCAGGCATCTGGGTACAAAGATAAACAACCCCCCGAATGCCTCCAGAGAGGGACAGAGAGGCCTCCTTTCAGGAGTGCTGAAAGGGCTTACCAAAGAAAGATTCCCAGTCACCCTGGTTTTTCAGACCCCCTCTGCCACCTGGCTGGTGTCTTCCATTATTACCTCATCCTCTGCACCTGGAGGAAAGTTCAACATTTGTGTCTCTCTGGGATTTTCGAAACCATATTTTCCCTCCATTTTGAACCTTGGGATAGGGTCTAGAAGGTGTGGAAAAATGGACTCTGATGGGAGACAGAGTCTTTCCTTCCTGTTCACACCTGGTTAGTGTTTCCTTGACTTTTGGCCTGAACAAGGATGAGGATTAAATAGGGTATTAACAAAGGATGACTTGAAAGGTTCTGCAACGTTACACAAGTGCATCCAGGAATGTCGACTAAGGCCAACTCCCAAACCTGCCGACCTACTCCCTCCATCGGCTGCATAAGAAACGAGCCTCATGGATGAGTTGACTACTGAAATGAGGGTGGCAAGCTGTGAAGATACTTTTTCTGCTACTCCCACAGCTACTGTACCCTGGATAGTATCTCCAAGCTCTTTTAGGAGATCTCTCTGTAACCTTGTGAAATGTGTAAGATAATTCAGGGACCTGAGAGTAAAGCCCGCTGAAGAGAACATGCACTTTCCGTATCTGTCCATCTTATATGATTCTTTGTTCGGGGGATGGACAGATGTGGATGTCTCTGATAACTGCTTTTTTTGTGGCTGACGCCACCACCATAGCATCTACAGAGACTCCTTTTGTTAAGAAGATTTTGTCATCTGAGGAAATGATGAATTTATTAGGCCTCCTACGGACAGGCTCTACTGTGTCCGGAGACTCCCACGCCTTTCGACAAGCTAACTCCATAAGCTTGTTGAAAAGTGGAGACACCCAGTTGGCTGAAGGGCAAGACCCAAAAGCCTTCAGGTAGATGGACTCCTCATCATAAGGGGTAATGGGCTTCCAGCTGACTCTCTGTTTAAGGATTTCCAAGATGTCTGCAAAGGAGTGCGACTGTGAGGACTCTTAGTATTAAATGAGGTCCGTATCAGATGTGATTGACTCCTCTGGGGAGTCTAAATGCTTCCTCTTAAATAACCTCTTCTAAGGGACCTCTTCAGATGGACATTTTGGAGAGGTTTCAGAAGAGAGGGGCTCGCCCAGTGGGGCATCCGGAGGCTCCATGTCTCCATGCTTCTGTGGAATCGGCTGTGCAGAGACAGACACTGGTGCTTTTTGGGATGGAATGCTTGGATCAGACAGTGAGGATGTCCATGGGGACAATGCTCTCCTCATAGCCGCAAAAGCCCCCTCCCATGGTCCAAAGAGACTCCCGGTTCCGAGGAATCCGAAGACCTCCCCGGCACCACAGGGGGTGGCTCAGAGGCCAAGGTAGGAGCTGAACTCACACGAGCAGAAGCCCCAAGAGGCAAGTTCAGAACCAAAAAAGTCTCAGGGCAACTGTCCTCCCCGGACCCGACTGGAGAATTTCAGCTCCTAGACACCTCAGATGGCACTGAGGTAGTCAGAGTAATCGGAACTGATAAGCCTGAAACAGTCTCAGCTCCAACAGCTCCATCACTATGAGTTCCACGCATTCTGGCTCCGAAGCCACAGCTCGGGCTGGAGGAGGAATTGAAGATAGAGGGACAGATCCAGTCAGTTCCTGGCCCTTCTGGGTTGGCTCCAACAACAGTTTGGCCAGCGCCAGTGTCCTCAGCAGTCTCTTCACCACATGATCCACATCATAATCAGATAGGCTTTTGGCAGATCGAGAGGATGGGGCAGATGCTACAGATTGTAAGAGCGGTGACCTGAGAGTCGGAGATACCAGCTCCAAAGCATGGGAGCAGCTCCTAACTAGCACTACCATCAGATCTGACATAGATGGAGCCAAGGTAGAAGGTCTGTTAGTATCAGATCATTTAGTCACTGTCGAAGACATCCAGGGTAATTTAGTGGATGGTTCTGACCTTCCTGAAGAGGAAGAAGATGAGCTCTTTGAAGTTTTATCAGGTTGTGTGGAAGACATGGATTTCTTAGAAGTACTTTGATCCTGTTCAAGAGCTTCTGAAAAGGAAGACTTTAGCAATCCCTTTATTATTAATTTTTTTTTTCTCTCATGGAGAACTCTGGAGCTAAAGGAGTGGCATATGGAGCTGACTCCTGCTGATGAATACCACCAGGCAGTAAACCCACTCTGTATGTCCATCTGTAATTGACATATTCTGTGTGCACTTAGGGCACTTTTTAAAACCCAAAGGTTTCACTTCCTTGGTCTACTTCAACATATTAAGTTTGCAATCACTCAGGGGAAAATTAGCCCTCTAAGTAAAATCAGGTCTATAGCTCTCTAAATTAAACGAGCTACAAATACAATACAAAAAGGTCACACAGACACTCTTTTATAACAACACACAGGAATGCTACCAAAAGGTATTTAACACTAATCTGAAATCCTGTTTGAACAACAGGAAAAACTTTGAATAGTAAAGCACACAGAATATATATATATATATATATATATATATATATATATATATATATATATATAGATCTACTTCACATTGCGATTAATTATATGCTCGACTCCATGGTTGACACATATGATGGAGCATTTGAAAAAAACAATAAAACGAAATGGAAAAAAAAGAAAAAAAGAAAAATTTTTATAGCAGGGGGCTCTGCCCCCCTGCACCCCCACAGCCCCCGTAACTTTAATATACCAACACTGAGAGTGCACTACAGTGCAGGAATAGAAATCTTTCCATTCCGCACTGTACTGAGATGCCGGTTCTGCACTGTCGGCATTTCAAATGTCAATCATATGGTGTCAGCCATATGATTGTCGGCATTTTGAAATGTTGGCAATGTCAGGTAGACTGATATATATATATATATATATATATATATATATATATATATATATATATATATATATATATATATATCTATGGATCCCCTTCACATGGTCAATATTTCAGAATGTCGAAGACCATATGGCCGAGACCATATGATCAACATTCGAAATGTCGACCATGTGGAACTGGCATCTATAAACAGTGCGGAATGGAAAGATTTTCTTCTTCCGCACTGTACTGCGATCTCGAAGTTGGTAAATTTAAGTTCCGGGAGCTGTGGGGGGCAGAGCCATGCATACAGTGTAGCACGAAGGCAAGATTTTTTTGTGTTTTTTTTTGTGTGGTCGACATTTTGAATGTCGATCATATGGTCTCGGCCATATGGTTTTCGACATTCTGAAATGGCCCTATCAAATAGACCTATATATATATATATATATATATATATATATATATATATATATATATATATATATATATATATATATATATATATATATATATATGTGTGTGTGTGTTCTATAAAAACTACTAAATAGTAAAGGCACATAACTAAGAGTCCTACAAGTTCTAATGCTAGCTGCAAAAAACACTAAACTCACACTGCAAACAGAATAGGGAAATTTTACAGGCCTAAACAAAGACTGCCCGAAAAAAACACATAAAGCACACTAAATGTAAGGTGATATAAGAGTACGCTCTCTACAAAAATGTGAGCGAAACTTTAAATTTAAAGGTTATAAGGGAAGTTAAATTTCTTAATAGCTACAAAATAGGAAAAATAGCAAAAATATAAGAAAGCCACTTAGCCACAGCTAGTTGTACAACCCGATCTGTTTCAGTGGCAAACGAGATCTGGGGAAGGCACTAGGGCATCATGGGACAAGGAATGAGCCACAAGCTGGTTGGAGACCTTGAGCTTAAGTAAACTGCTGAGTCAGAACCGAGGACCGGTTCCGAACCCATCAGTACAGAATGAAGATGAGAGAGGAAAACTACACATCAGTTAGTCAACGTGGGCTGAGCTGACTAAAAAGACAGGTTTGTGTGCTAAATCTTTCAGAACTTTCAAGCCAAATGAAAGAGGGAGGCTGAACCCTGAGATGCATTGCTAGGAACAGCAAAAAAAATCACACTCTGGCATAGAAAACACATAAAAAACAAGGCAAGTGGAGGGAGGAAGCTGCTACTGCAGCAATGATCATTAGAACATGTACTGATACGGTAAGTTTATTTATACAACTGTACTATGTTCTTCATATTCATCACTGCTGCAGTAGCCTAAGCTATATGGATGGATTACCATAGCTTAGAACAACTGGGAGATGGAAGGAGAATTGTTGAGGAGCTCATACAGCATGGTCCTAACAAAGTCTGACCTAGACCTAGAGAAGGAGTCAAGTCCGCAGTGCTTTGTAGATATGTACAGAGGGCCAAGCTGCTGCTTCTAGCATACTTTTAGAGTTGAAACCTTTCCGGAAAGCCATAGATGAAGTCAAGGCCCAGGTAGAATGTGATTTGACATTGTCTGGAATAGTTTTGCTGTGGTGGGAATAAAGTAGTTGCCCGAGACAACCATATGGAAATAGTCTGTTTTAACACAGGTTATCCTTCCTTCCTGAGAAACTGACTGGAAGTTCAGAAATATTCTGTTCTGTCAAGACAGTACCAGAGTTGTCTGTGGCATTCTATATCACTTTCTTGAATCCCACATCAGCGAATACCTCTTTGTCGAATACCTATTTATTGAAGCTCTTAATCAGCGAATGGACTTTTCAGCAAAAAACATTGTTTTGCCACCATTGGAATTTGCCCTTTTCCCCACTGTATTGTGATCTCGAAGTTGGTATTTTTAGTTAGGCGTGGTGTTGGGGCATAGCTCCCCCACCTGGTTAGGTGTTAAGTTTTATGATTTGGTTCATGGTCGATAGGGTGGCCTACTGTTGGTTTGCCCTAGGAAACGTTTCACTGAAATGTCAGTTCACTG
This sequence comes from Protopterus annectens, assembly GCF_019279795.1. Lineage (NCBI taxonomy): Eukaryota > Metazoa > Chordata > Ceratodontiformes > Protopteridae > Protopterus > Protopterus annectens. The sequence goes on from NC_056743.1 coordinate 1,811,408,899, forward strand.
ATTAGGAGCTCCGATTAATAGGTGTTCGACGAAGAGGTATTCACTAATCTGTGATTTGACAAAGTGATATAGACCCATCTGTGGACCTCCAAAGTATGAAGTATCCTTTCTCCCTCATTTTGGGGTTTAGGAAAGAACACAAGGAGATGGAAAGTTTGGCTTAAAGTAAACTCTCATACCATTTTAGGCATAAAAGAAGGATTACTTCTCAAGGAAACCCTGTGTCTGTGAAAATGAGATAAGGTTGACCCACCATAAGAGCTTGCAACTCAGATACTCTTCCTGCAGAGTTCAGAGCAAGCATTACAACTCTTCCATGTTAACAACCTGAAGTTACCCAGATGAGCTGTTTCAAATGGAACAAGTGTTAGCATCTCCAACACAAAATTAAGATTCCAAGGAGGAGCTACCAGTTTTGACATGCGAATGCCTTGAAAGAGGGGCAATTTATGGACACACATTCTGAAAAGGCTGCCAAATGAACCTTGTTAGAGGAGTAAGACAGGCTATAAGAAAGTAACTCGCACAAATATTGTAAAACAAGAGAAACACTAGCCCAGAATGGGTGCTGGTTATGTCATTGGCACCAACTAGAAAGAGTTTTCCATTTGTTGATATATGATTTTCTAGTAGTGGGCTTTCTTGCCTCATTTAGTACCTGCTGCACATCCTCAGTAAACAGGTGCCTAAAAAGTATTAAAACCCTATCATTCAGACAACCAGATGAAGTTGTTTGGGGTCACAATGCATTAAACAAACCTTTTCTTGCGTGAATGGAAACAGTCTGTAAGGAAGCTTGTGGTAATTGACACTGGCGAATTCCAAAAAAGGAAGAAGTGAAAGTTATGTCCTTACCATAATGCTAGATCCATGCTGCCTTTGGTTCATCCAGTTCAACAGCTGGGTTATCGGATCTGACCCAGCACTTTTTCAGAAGCTTGAACCCAGAGCTCTGATTCCTCTCCTACCCACAATTCCTTCTGTTCCCCAAAGTACCTCAGATTGAGTTTGCCTGCTTATAGCTATACATTCTCTTCAACAAAAAAAAAAAACTAAATGCGGGTTTACTTTGACACCATAGTCAATAAAGATAAAAATGTGATGGACAGCAAACAGGCTATCTAAAAGAACAAGACCCCTGATCAGGTCCAACTGTTCAGCTGTGGGTCCAAAAATGACAAGTTAGGATGGGGATGGAAGGAGGGATTTTAAAATGGATGAAAAAAGACAACATGGGTCGAGTGTTATGGTACATACATAATTTTCATATTCAATGTTGTCTTTTTCTTATACTTCAGCAACTGGGACAGATTGCCAAGCTACCAAGAAGCCAAATGGATTCAAGGAAAGATATGTGTAAGTATGGAGGAGCCAAAGGATGTAGGAGATCTGGATTGTACATCCAGCCTGTAGATCATTTAGCTGCAGCGCAAATCTCATCAATGGGAACCCTACCCAAAAAGGCAGTAGAAGTTGCCACTGCTCTGATATAATGAGCCTGAGATTTGCCTGGTAAAGTCGATCTAATGTTTTTTTTATAAACAAAGCCAATACAGTTGGAAATCCACCTAGACAGTGTTAACTTAGAAACACCTTGAACTGACTTAGCTTTTGAGAAGGCAATGAATAGTTGATCAGATTTTCTGATGTCTTTTGTCCTGTGTAACTAAAATCTTAGTTGAAGGTGAACATAGAACAAATGTGGAGTATATTCTTCCATGTTTGAGAAATTTGGGAAAAACACTTAATGGCTTGACTGAGATTTATTTCAAAGGACACATTTGGAAGAAAACAGGGAGTTGTTCTCAAAGATACTCAGTATGAAATACCAGTAAGAGGGTTTGCAAGATAGGACTTGCAACTCTGAGCACCTCCTCACTGATGTGACTGCTACCAAAAACAGTTTTCCAAGAAAGAAATTTCAGGTCTGCTGAAGAAGCGGGTTTGAAAGAAGCTTTAGTTACAGCTTGTACCATGATAGCAATTTCCCAAGGGGGAACAGGGTCCCTGACAGGAGGTCTTAAAGGAAGGTTTCTTTCATGAAAATCTTAGAACATTTTTAAGAAGTGATAGGAGTCTGACTGTGACCTACATGAAAATTAGAAATAGCTGCCAGCTGCACTTTGATATTAGATAAACTGGAACCTTCCTGAAACAATTCTGCCAAAAATTAGGAGGTGCACCACCCAGCAGGATAAAAGCATTCTCAGCAAACTAAACAGACAACTCAGAGGACAAATAAAGTCTACCAAAGCCAAATTTGAGGTAAATTTGGCCTCTAAGGTCAAGGGCAACCACAAGACATTCTTTAGCTGTGTCTACAACCTCAAAGGCAATACACAATTGTGTGTAAAGCTCACTGTAAATGGAGCCACCTATACTGAGCCAGAACATATAGCAAACCTACTGGCTGACAAATTCAGCACCATCTTTAACCCTTTCTCTCCCTCAACCTTCCTTTAGGAAAGACCATCAAATATAACTCCCTCCTGCTATCACTAGGGAACAGGTCCTTAATGCTCTCTCTAAGGCCAAGAACACTGGATCAATGGGCCCAGACAATATCCCAGGATGCCTTCTAACTAGCATGAAACACGACCTATCAGGCACTATGGAATTGCTATTTAACTGTAGTCTTCAAACATGCTTCGTGCCTCATGAATGGAGAACAGCAACAGTCATCTACACAAAGGTGGGTCATCTACAGACCCTGGAAACTACAAACCCATAAGTCTCACTAGTCTCACATGCAAATCTATGGAAAGAATTATCATGGAAATGATCAGTAATGATATAGTAAACCTACAGATACTGGAGCCAACCCAATTTAGTTTTGTAAAGGGCAGGTCATGCCTACTCAACCTTGTGGATTTCTTTGAGGTCACCAAACAATGGGTGAGGGCAAGATGGTTCACACTGCCTACCTTGACCTGGGCAAGGTATTTGATACAATACCCCACTTGGGCATTGTTGACAAGTGCAGTAGATTAGTTACAAACATTTATGTTACCCAGTGTATAGCCAAATGGCTCACAGTCAGGACCCAGGAAGTTAGAACTGGGGAGTCCACCTCTACAAACAGGGCAGTCAGAAGTGGAGTCCCTCATGGATTGGACCAGGGGCAGCTACTTTTTGGAATTTACTTCTCTGAAGTCAAGGCCAATGTGAATGGCCTCTGGCTGATGAAATCTGCAGATTACTCCAAATTAGGATCTGTCACTGAATTCCACACTGACTCATGTTCTCCAGAAAGGGTGGACACAGGCAAACAACTGATGTCAGGGCCATGGACTGAAACTAAACACCAAGAAATGCATAACAGTATCCTTTGGAAAGTCATCCACCCCTTGTAACTATCAGATTGACAACACATCCTTTAGAGATGAGCCAGTAGTCAGGAACTTAGGGACACACACAGCCTTTGACCATCACATATCTGCAGTAGTGAGAAACTTTTATGCAGTGGCGGCTGGTAACTTCAAATCAAAGGGGGGCTGCAGGAGACAGCTGAATGGGTGGGGGGGGTCAATGAGAAGGGGTGTGGTCAACTAGAAACAAAACCACAAAACTGTAACTTTTAATTAAATACGCGCTCTGCTGTGTGTCAAAAACCATCATAGAGAATCAAGACATAATGACATAATGAAAAAAAAAATATTTCAGTGCATTGGCTGCATGATAGCTTACATAATATCTAGATGGAAACAAAAAGGTGTGAGGCATGAAAAAAAAATTACTTTTTTTTAATTACTGGGATGGATGTCAAAATCAAGTATAAGAAAAAAAACAAGCAGCACTCAACTCAAACCACTTCTCCTTGCACTGCAGTTCTACTTATAATTTATATTCAGCTTTATTAAAGTACCAAGTAACATGCTGAAAGTAGCAATCCCTGTGATACCTTGTCCCTGTGATACCCCCCACTGTAAAAATGTTTATCTAAAGAAGACCTGCTGCCTGACAACAACTGTCTTCTTGTTTCATGGGGAAAACATGATCAAAGTAAAAAAAAAAACAAACAAAGAAACAAGCTCAAGATACATAAGATAGATACACATAAGATAGATTGGCATTCTGTTTAGTTTACAGCTAAAGCCTGCAAAGATGACTGCAAGTCTCCAACAAATGTAATGAGCTTTTAAAATACTGTAATCATGTCCTTTATTACAAATACTGTCATATGTATTTCTTATCTAGTTATGTAAGTATTTTCTGCATGGCAACAACAGAAAGGCTTTCAATGTTGGCAGTTCTTCAACAGTATGCTTATTAAAGCTTACTTGCATCTTACAATCTCAGACAAGCGACAGAAACCAGAACATTCTGCAAAATCAAGGACAGATGGAAAGCCACTGTAGTACCACATTTGTCATACCTCTCAACCTCAGAGCAAGACATCTGGACAAGCCATACACAGAAGTGGGAATAATAGAATTGTAGGTCTTGATTAGTATGAATTTTCTGAAGGGTATAAAAAATCTGATTGAAATGTTGTCTATTATTTTTTAATTTGCCTTCTTAATATTTGCCACGAAAAATGGACCAAAAATGTGATGCAAAAATATAAAATTGCCATAAACAAACTAAAATATCTAATATATATTTTACAATGCATTGGATTAATAGTAATGAAAATAATAGTAAACAACTCACCCTGTTGATTCCAAACAGCCTGATGAAAAGCAGCAGGGAAGCACTGAAGCAGCAATATAAAATCCACCACAGGTCCACCACAGTTGCTGTTGTTGCCTGTCTTCTCTTCTCTTCTGTTGTGCCAAAAATTTAAAAAATGTTTTTTTTTTTAAATAAGCTTTAGGCAAAAAAGAAAAAAAGGTCCTACGCTGGTCCAACGCTGAACCAACTGACTGATTCTCCCCTCTTTTCAGGACATAAAGCCCTCAACCGTGATAGACTTCTTGAGAGTTCTGGGCATCACAATGATGCCTTAAGTCTTTCTCCTCAATATAAACATTCACCTGTCTAGCTGAGGGGGATGCAGTCCGGCAGCCCGATGCCACGAGCCGCCCCTGCTTTTATGTTGTGCAACTTATAAACAAAGGTATGACATCTAGGTCCAAGGAAGTCATTGCTCCACTATATTTGGCATTCATCAGCCCTATTATTGAGTACAATGCCCACTTTGGTATGTACCTATCCAGACATATCCAACAATTGGAACACCCACAGAGGTTCCTCACTAAAAGAATCCAAGGTGCAAATAGCATGTCCTATGCAGACTGCCTCCAGGCCCTATCCCTATAGTCTGTCTTCTACAGGCTGTTGAGGGGAGATCTATGCCTGGCATACTGGGCATTTTCAGACCCCACTCTGATGGACCTCCTGCATATCTTCAAAACAGACAGCACCAGAATACCCATTCTAACAATTTAAACCTTGCCTGTGATATAAATAGGACCTGCTGGAGAGACAGGTAATTATCCCAGAGGCAACCCTGTCTCTCTGGAGCAGGCTCCCCATCCATGTGAAGCGGAAGTCCTCCTTAACCAAATTCAAGTGTAACCTGGACAACTGGATGGGGAACATAAAATTCATCCCTTGTTTAGCACCTAATGTCTCTAATGGACAGGGACAGCCTACAAATGGTTCATCTTCCATGCCCCTGCTTATAAATGTTTCATCTCCCAAGCCCCTGCTTACACTTATCAAGGGTACCAGAACTTGCCAGAGATTTGGGATGCATGGCTAGGCGTAAAAAGGCCCTTATCATCATTAGCCTAGTAAACACCTCTGAACCTATAAAAAATCCAAGATTGAAGGAAGAGGAATTTGAGGGTTGTAAATCTCTGGAACAAACCCATATGGTAAATCCTTTCCATTTGCTAAGGAAACTCTTTCTAGTGTTTGGCTTTTGTGCGGATGATGAAAAATTATATGCATGCCTTCTGTTGGTTTCTGGTTGTTATTTGCATTTGTATACATGCATACCACAGTACTTAGCTATTTACTGTGACCAGCTACTTTGCTGCTGTATTGTACTACGTACAATAAATACACTGAGACCAACTGCTTCAGTTAGCAAAGTTTACTGTTATAATTCTGCTTTTGGATCTAGATGCATGTAACATGAATACTGTCAGCTCTATGGCAAATTCCTAAAGCTTGTTTATACACACTCATATTTATACAGAGTCTAATGTTTTTTTCCAAAGTCTGATGTATAACAGTTTTCCTTCGTTTCTTCTAATTTAAGATTGTCCTTGGTTTTCTGAAGCTTGGTGGTCCTGGGAAACTCAGTGTTCGTGCACTATCTGAAACTCAATCTTCCTGCTTTATCTTGCTTGATGTTTCAGTCCTTGATTTTCTTTATCTTGTTGATGTCTTTCCAACCACCATCTGCACGGCTATTTTTACAAACTCTGTTTCTCAATAATGTACTCCTTTATGTATGGATGCCAATATCTAATTAAACTATTTTTCAGCATTTATACTGCTTCTAATTTCCAGCATTTGTACTACTTCTAAGTTAACCCTTTATATTTCATTTTGCTCTATATTATTCTTGCAGCTTCTTTTTCAGTCTAATAATCATGCTAGCAACAGTTTTGAAGAGACAGTGAAATGAAGCATATTAAAATTACAGATGATAAAATCTGAACAACTGGAGCGGATAGCCCAGCATCCCTGGCCACCATTAAAATTGGAGAAACCACACACTTAGTTTCAGGGTTTGTAGATTCCGGTGAGGCTGACCTGATAGGTGATATAGAAGGTCTGGAGGAGGGATCAATAACCAAGAAGGATGCATTAGGTGAAGCCAGAGAAAGGGGAACTAAACCTGCCAGGGTCCAAAGGGAGCAATGAGAATCACTTTGGCTTTGCACCTTCTGTCTTTCTGAAGAAACTCTGATATCAGAGGAAATGATGGAAAGACATTTAGGGAGACTCAGAGTCCAAATATTGACTAGACTGTCCCTCCATAATAGTCCTTGATTAGGGCAAAGTAATAGCTGCACTTGTCTAGATACGAAGAAAAAACACTGCAACAAGGTTGGCCCCAAAGGCTGAAAATCCATGTCACCACTGTCTGAGGGACTACTTATGGGATAGAAGAACAGATCTACTCAATTTTTCTGCCAGAACACTGGAAGTACCCAGGAGGTGTGATGGAATTAGATAGTGACAGGAAACCACTGCCCACTGCCAAACTCTCTTGGCACTGTGGATTTGAATGGGTTCGTCCCTGCTTGATGATATACCAGACTACCTCCATGTTGTCCATCTGGATATAGCTCACACCCATGGGGAGAGAGTTCTGAAAAGCCTACAATGCTAGGAGGACTGCCTTCTTCTCCAAGACAATGATGTGAACACTAGCCTCTTCTGCTGACCAAAAAAACTTGAACAGTCTTCCTTTCAAAATGCCCTCATCACTGCGGAAGAGAAGCACCAATTGTCATAATGGCTACCAGGGACAGTGGGGAGAACGGTTGACCCGATGATTTGAAGAGGGAGGTCAAGCACTAACTGATGTGTTTCCTGTATATTGGTGTGAGATGTACTGGGGCATGAAGGGGATGAGATATCATGAACAGAAAGAGTCCACTGAATGACCCTCATATAATACCTAAGTCAAAGAATAAGTCTTGTTGGGAGACAAGGCTAATGAAGGACCTCTGAAACAACCTGACACAAGGATAGGAGTTTGGGCTGAGGAAGTCCTCTGTTTGTGTCTTGGAGTCCAGGTGGCATCAGATACACTTTATCAGTTGCATTGGTGTCAGGTGGCTCTTGACAAGATTGCTAGTAATTCCCAGCTATGTAACTAGATTGGGCAAGAAGTCCTTGCGTTGGACAAGTAGTTCCTTGGTTGAAGCTAAAAGGAAACATTACCAAATATGGGAAGAAAAACCGAAAACAACAGGAGCAAAACCAAGAAATAAAGAACGTAACAAAAAATAAAAATGGTTAGGCAAACAGCATATATAAGATAAAAGCTTTTATTAGAAAAACAACAGATGAGCGCTTTCGCATCAAACTAGATGCCTCATCAGATCTAAAACATTATAGCAATCAGAACATTTAAACATCACCTTATATCACGTGATTTAACCACAGGTTTAGCAGGTATAAAATCATTTACCCTTTACTCCTAGTGACCTGTAAAGTAATCATCCATTGAATCTCAAGGCACTCAGTATGAGTCCAACATCACCCCGTCTAGGATTAACATAGTCAGGTTTGAGCACCATAAAATTAAAACAGTGCTCAATCCCTTCCTGTATTACGTGTTTTGACAGAGCATTCTTGTCATCATGCTTATTAATAGAATACAGATGTTCCCTAACATTTTCTCTGAGGCACCAATTAGTCTTACCAACATAAAATGATTGGCAGATATCACATACAGCCAAATATAACAGACTGGATGAGCCACAATCAGCATACCTTTTAAAATAAAACATACGAGAGGTATCAGGATGTATGAACTGGTTATCAGTCTTAATAAACTTATACATGCTACACCTTACAGGGATACATCCCAGCCTTATTAACATTGTGAAGACATACAGGCTCAAAAGTCAACTTCTTATAAAATAACTTATCTTTTGAAGTTCTAGCATTCCTAAATGAGAAAAAAGGCTGTGTACCCAGAACAGTTCTACACTTCTGAGCCACTCCAAAAATATGCCAATGTCTCCTTATTATATCACAAATTGGTTTAATATCATTAGAGTAAGTCAGGCACATCCTGAAATACTGCTTGCTCTATTATCAGTACCTATTGGTTCATCTGATCTTTTGTAAAAAAGGGTTTAGTCCTAGTGGTCCTAAGAGATATAGCATCATTCTGCAATATAGATAGCTCTGTTTCGTTATATCCTCTATTCAAAAACTATTTGGTCAATAGTTCATGTCACTGTCTTTAGTGTGAAGATGTGCTGACCTAAAAAACTGACCTCTAACAACATTACATTTAACATATGCAAAACGCATACTGCGCGCATGTAAAATGTTATTCTTCTTGCAAGACTTGCTAAATGAAGATGTACTCAGACCACCAGCTGATTTAAACACCCTAACATCTAGGAAAGCAATATCAGAATCAAAAGACTCATAGGTAAACTTTAGATAGGGAATAGTAGCATTCAAGTAACCCATAAAGTCTGACAAGATATCCAAGGTAGCTTCTAGATAAAAATATGTCGTCAATAAAGCGACTGTAATATAAGAAGTTTCCATGAAACACATTATTACTACTAAAAACATATCCTGACTAGCATTCGGCTAAAACCAAATTGGCACAGTTGTTCCCATGCACAGTGCCCATAACTCCGCCAGTTCATTGTACATATGCTTCATCCATGAACAAAAAGGCATCGTTATCAAGAATAATTTCCAGTAGAGCACAAACAAGATATATAGAATTAACGTCATAAGATGAGTGCCTACTTAAATGCCATTGGCATTAGGAATGCATGTGAGCAATGATACCACATCTATGGTTACAAAAAAACACATCATTAACTTCACCTCCAAAGGTCTCATACCATTCAAACAAAGAGCTCAAAAATGCTTCATGTCACTCAGAATGTGGGGAGACTTATCAACAACAGGACAAAGCCACTTCTCAACAAATCTGGAAAGAGGTTCTGTCACCAAACCTCTCCCAGATATGATAGGGTACATCGGAGGATTCAAAGGGTGCTTGTGAACTTTAGGGAGCCCATAAATTAATGATGGAACAGGATGTATGACCATAATGTAATCCCAGATCTTAAGATCAACAACACCCTCTAACAAAAGTTCTTCAAGAACAAACGTACTGCATTAAAGCCGGGATCTGCAACTCATCTATTTTCCTATATGTTTCAGGATCATCCAAAAAAGTATGCATATCAGCCACATAATGAGAGGAGTCCAACACTATTACACCCCCTCCTTTATCAGTAGGGCAAATTCAAATATCATTTGATGCCATTAATTCACATAAAGCACAAAATTGTTGTACATTCAAATTATTAAAATGCTTCGCATACCTCTGATTAAAATAAGCATAGATATCATCCTCACACAATTTATAAAGGCCTCCATTAAGGAGGATTAACAGGTACACACTGACTTAGCTTCCTAAGAGCTGTTATTACCTAACTGCAACCTAAGAGAGATGTTCTGTACAAACAACTTCAAGTCAGTAACAACATTATGTAATTGAGAATTGCCAGCAGGAATAAAGGATGAACCTAAACAAAGTACCTCATATTGTTCAGATGTTAAAGTATGGCTAGAGGCTTAAAACTAAGCTCCCCATATCTTGTTTTGAACCACTGGGCCCAATTCCATCTGCCTGTAGATCTGCTGTCTCTTCCAAAGAAGATAACACTCATATTTATACAGAGTCTAATGTTTTTTTCCAAAGTCTGATGTATAACAGTCTTCCTTCGTTTCTTCTAATTTATGATTGTCCTTGGTTTTCTGAAGCTTGGTGGTCCTGGGAAACTCAGTGTTCGTGCACTATCTGAAACTCGATCTTCCTGCTTTATCTTGCTTGATGTTTCAGTCCTTGATTTTCTTTATCTTGTTGATGTCTTTCCAACCACCATCTGCACGGCTATTTTTACAAACTCTGTTTCTCAATAATGTACTCCTTTATGTATGGATGCCAATATCTAATTAAACTATTTTTCAGCATTTATACTGCTTCTAATTTCTAGCATTTGTACTACTTCTAAGTTAACCCTTTATATTTCATTTTGCTCTATATTATTCTTGCAGCTTCTTTTTCAGTCTAATAATCATGCTAGCAACAGTTTTGAAGAGACAGTGAAATGAAGCATATTAAAATTACAGATGATAAAATCTGAACAACTGGAGCGGATAGCCCAGCATCCCTGGCCACCATTAAAATTGGAGAAACCACACACTTAGTTTCAGGGTTTGCAGATTCCAGTGAGGCTGACCTGATAGGTGATATAGAAGGTCTGGAGGAGGGATCAATAACCAAGAAGGATGCATTAGGTGAAGCCAGAGAAAGGGGAACTAAACCTGCCAGGGTCCAAAGGGAGCAATGAGAATCACTTTGGCTTTGCACCTTCTGTCTTTCTGAAGAAACTCTGATATCAGAGGAAATGGTGGAAAGACATTTAGGGAGACTCAGAGTCCAAATGTTGACTAGATTGTCCCTCCATAATAGTCCTTGATTAGGGCAAAGTAATAGCTGCACTTGTCTAGATATGAAGAAAAAACACTGCAACAAGGTTGGCCCCAAAGGCTGAAAATCCATGTAACCACTGTCTGAGGGACTACTCATGGGATAGAAGAACAGATCTACTCAATTTTTCTGCCAGAACACTGGAAGTACCCAGGAGGTGTGATGGAATTAGATAGTGACAGGAAACCACTGCCCACTGCCAAACTCTCTTGGCACTGTGGATTTGAATGGGTTCCTCCCTGCTTGATGATATACCAGACTACCTCCATGTTGTCCATCTGGATATAGCTCACACCCATGGGGAGAGAGTTCTGAAAAGCCTACAATGCTAGGAGGACTGCCTTCTTCTCCAAGACAGGATGAGAAACCGGAGGACGTAAAAGCGCAGCACCTTTCATGAAGGTTTTACACAATCTGTTGCTCATTAAAGGTGGGTTTATAGATTCATGAAAACTGGAAATAGCTGCCAATTGGACCTAGATGGTAGAGACTGAAGAACCTTGATTGAATAGGGAAGTTAGAAATTTCAGGACTTCCGATACCGGAATAGTGATGGGATCCAGACCCCGGAGTTGAGCCCAAATAGCAAATCTCTTCCATTTGCTAGTATACAATTTCTTAGTGGCAGACTTGTGGGCCGATGATAAGATATGTAAGACTTCCGTGTCTAAAGTATGATTCCTGACTATAGTCGGAAGAGGAGGAGCCAAGCTGTTAACTTCAAAGTGTGAAGGGACTGATGGAGTTGTCCCGACTGATGAATTAATAGGTCTGGGATCTGATCCAGGAACCATTGACCGTCCAGTGCATATTTCCGAAGATAGGGGAACCATACCTGATGAGGCCAGTAAGGGGCAACTAAAATCATTTTGCTCCCCAAGTGAGACGCCTTTTGGATCACTCTGGGAAGGAGGGGAACTGGAGGAAGGCGAGCAAGCCGGTGGGCCAAGGATGGGCTAATGCGTCCATAGGACTCTCCCCCAGAGCTGGAGTGAGAGAGAAGAACTTTCTGCACTTCGCGTTCAGCGGGGTTGCGAAGAGGTCGCAACAAGGATTTCCCCATCTGCTGAAGATCTGAGTTGTCACTGCATTGTTCAGAGACCACTCGTGAGGAGAGAGAATAGTTCTGCTTAGTCTGTCGGCTATCACGTTGGACTTGCCAGGGATATGAGTCGCTACCAGAAAACGTCTGGTTGCCACTGCCCATTCCCAAACTCTCATGGCCTCTCTGCAAAGGGGGTAGGATCTGGTCCCTCCCTGCTTGTTCAGATACCAGACTACTGACATGTTGTCGGAGTGAATGGCAATTACGCCCTGAGGGAGGTAATCGTGGAGGGCTTGTAGAGACAGAAACACCGCCCTCATTTCTAAAATGTTGATATGAAGGAGACTCTCTTCTGAATGCCATTTGCCTTGGACTGACCTGTCCAGGTAATGCCCCCCCCACCCCATCTGGGAGGCGTCCGTCGTCAATGTGGCCACAGGAGGAGGTGGAACAAAGGGTCGTCCCTGATCCAGATTGGAGGGCACCAGCCACCAGCGAAGGTCCCGTTTGCAAGTTTCCGTGATCCGTATGAGGTGACTGAGAGGGAGATCCTGAAAGGACCACTGTGTCGATAGGAGCCACTGGAGAATTCTCATATGCAATCTTGCTAAGGGGACTTGGAGAACAGTGGCTGACATAGAACCTAATAGCTGCAGGACCATCCTGGCTGGAGCTTTGGATCTGAGAAGCAAGGCTCGGACTTGAGCCTGTATAGTCTGTATCCTTTCTGTAGGAAGATAGACCCGCATTTGGTTTGAGTCTATCTCTACTCCGATGAACCTTATGCGCTGAGATGGCAGCAACACAGACTTTGGCCAATTGAATGTAATTCCAAGGGAAGTGCCTAGTGATACAGTGGCTTGTAGGTTCTGCAATAGTAGACGCCTGGAGGTGGCAGTTAGGAGCCAGTCATCCAGATACGGAAACACCTGGAATCCTAGACTCCTCAGGTGAGCAGTCACGACCGCCAAACATTTGGTGAACACCCTGGGGGCTGTGGTGAGACCAAAGGGCAGTGTGCAGAACTGAAAATGACTGTCTCCCAGGCTGAAGCGCAAATGTCTCCTGGATGCCTGATCTATCAGGATGTGATAATAGGCGTCCTTGAGATCTATGGAGCACATCCAAACACCTTTCTCCAGCAGTGGGAGAATGGATTGTAAGGTGACCATTCAGAACTTGGACTTTTTGACTGATCGATTTAGGATGCTGAGATCCAAAATGGGCCTCAAGTCCCCGGTCTTTTTGGCACTAAAAACCTTGAGTAAGTCCCTAATCCGATCTGGTCTGCGGGGACGGTTGGATGACTCTTTGAAGCAGCTTTGAGATTTCTAATGCTGCGATTTCCGTTGACTGGGTGGCGGGTCCGGGATTTTCTTGGACGGTGGGGGTGTGAAAAGGAATGTTGTAACCTCCGGCGATGATTCAAGCACCCATCGGTCCTGAGTGATACCTTCCCAGGCTTTTAGGTGCCTCGAACGACCCCGACTGGCTCGGAGCTGCACAGTCGGGCAATCCTTCAGGGATTGTGGAAGGCTGAAGAGCCACGAAAGGACTCGCGGTCTCCAGTGTTGCGGGGGCCTCTGCCGCCTCTGGGACGGCATCTTCCAGAAAAATTTCCCCTCCTCTGCCTCTAGAAGGGGATCATCCTGCTGCGAGGGATAAGACTTCTGGGATTTAGGGAACCACATTTTCCCTCCTCTTTTAGCCTTGGGATAAGGCCGAAAGGGAGTGGAAAATGGTGCCCCTACGGCAGTCAAAGTCTTACCTTCTTGCTCGCAGTGGGTCAATGTGTCCTTTACCTTGGGTCCAAACAAAGAGGACCCATCAAAGGGAGTGTCGGCAAAGGAAGACTTAAAGGCTTCTGCAAAATGACACAAGCGGAGCCAGGCTTGTCTCCGTAGAGCAACACCTGTACCCGCCGCTCTACTCGCCCCCTCGGCTGCATATGAAATGAGCCTCATGGACGAGTTTGATATCGATGACAGCGTAGCCAACTGAGAGCCAACCGTCTGGGCCAGCTGCTCAGGTAGGTTACCCAAGAGGGTATCTGAAAGCTCCTTGATCAGATCCCTCTGAAATCTAGTGAAGTGCGTTAAATAGTTCAGGGACCTTAAGGTAAAGGCCGCTGAACTGAGGGTGCGCTTCCCGTACCGATCCATGCTCCTAGACTCCTTATTAGGAGGATGGACGGACGTCGAAGCCTCTGCTACATCTTGTTGGGTAGCAGATGCCACCACCAACCACACCTTTGGTCAAAAACTCCTTCTCTGGGGGTGCTGATAAGAACTTATTTGGGCGAGCAGGCACCGGTTCCACAGAGTCTGGATTTTCCCACGCCCTTCGACAGATCAAATCTAGGAGCTCGTCGAAGGGCGGAGACACCCAGGAGGCGGAGGGCTGAGCCCCGAAGGCCTTGAGGAACACCGACTCGACAGCGAAAGGGGGTTTGGAATGCCAGCCGCCTCGTTGTTTGAGGGCTTCCAAGATGTCTGCAAAGGAGACATCATCTGAGGATGACTTAGGGGAACCCTCCGCATCATCAAGATCAGTGTCCGACGTGAGAGACTCATCGGGGGAGTCGACGTGCTTCCTCTTGCACAGTCTTTTCCTTGGGGGTTCCTCCGAAGAAGCTTCAGAGGGACCTCCAGGAGGGGGGGAACCCCCACTGGGGGTGACCTCAGGCCCCGGGGCTCCGCTGTCTAGGGACAGGGGGACTACCAAAGACCCAGTCTCCGTATGTAGGGAAGGTGCTGGTGAGACCGTGGAGGTAGCCAAAGAAGATTTGGCCAAAGCACTCCTCATGGCCCTGAAGGCGGACCGCCAGAGTCCTGGGAAGGTCCAACCCCGTGGCCACAACAGTACGGTACCCCCGCAGCCGACGCACCGAGAGGAAGGCTCAGAACCGAAACATCGGTCCCAAGCGTCCCCAGGGCCGAAGGAGGAGGTCCGTGTATCAACTCCGACTCGAGAGCCGGGTTGGAGTAAGTCGGGGCCGACCGAAAACCTCCATCGGCTCCACCAGCACCGGCTCCAACGGTGCCGAGGCTGTTGGAGGAGGAACCAGAACTACAGGGTGGGCCATCGGCTCCGAGCCGAATGGGCTGGAGCCGAACTAATTTCTGGAATACAGGAGACTGAAACAGTCTTAGGAGCACCCTGTCGATGTCCGAATCCGACATCTTGGAAGATCGGGAGGAAACCGACCGGGTCCGAACCGACTTCTCCATCGGCTCCGAAGGACTGGGGGACCAGCTCGAATAGACTCGACCAGTATTGGTGCCGAGGAGATTCCAAAACAATTTCCTCGGTGCGAAGAGGGCCGGCGCCGAAGGGGAAGAGTCTGAGCCAGCAACCCTCATCGGCTCCAAAATCAGTGGAGCCGATGAAGGTGACCCGCCTCTCGAAGCCCCAGCCATCGGCTCCGAAACCAGAGGAGTCGAGACTGGAGGCATCGAGGCAGACCGTTCCGCCCTCGGCTCCGAAGTCCGTGGAGCCGATGGAGAAGCCTGCCTAGATTTCTTGGTGGTCGGTTCCGACCGGCTGGTCGGAGCCGACGCTTTCTTTTTCTTAGCTGGAGAGGAAGAGGAAGATAAGGCCTCCTCAAAGGAGGGTCTGATAAGTCCTTTCAAGATTAATTTATTCTTCCTCTCTTGGTGGACCCTAGAGGAAAAAGTGTGACACACGCTGCAAGACTCCTGTAGGTGTTTGGCGCCTAAACAGTACACGCACGAGGAGTGATCATCGGTGATCGACATTTTATAATTGCACCTCGTGCACTTCTTGAATCCTGAGGGTCTATGCTCTTTAGACATTGCAGAATACTCAGTATATCAGAGGAAAAAAACACACAGTATATCAATTTAGTAAAGGATTTAAACAACACTAAAAAAAACCTTCTTTTTTTTTTTTTAAACTAGCTCAAAACAAGCACAAATACAATACATGAAAGAAATAAAGAGGGCCAAGAACCCTCTAACTTAAACATGTACTTGACCTCTCCACAAAATAAGAAAATTCACTAAGGAAAAAGGGGAAGGCCCCTCTAGCTTAAACGGAAACCTTTCCCTGTTCAATCACACAAAATTACCACAAAAAAGTATTCAAAACACACTTATACAGAACGGTAGCTGTTAAAACAGCTTTTGGGTAAGAACTAAGGAATTTCCTGACAGAAAAACTTTCAGAAAAAAGCACTTAGCTCAGCCAAGTTCGAGACCACGTCCTAGCTTGTAAGCGGCAAATGAGATCTGGGGGATTAGTGGTGGTGCATCCTGGGATAGAGAATAGCTCAGCCAATAAGAGGCTTCGCTCTACAGCATAGCGTGCCGAGTCGGAGCCGAGGATCGGCTCCGAGCCCATCAGTACAGAATGTAGGCGAGATAGGATCACATAACATCCACAGGTTTAGCAGGTATAAAATCATTTACCCTTTACTCCTAGTGACCTGTAAAGTAATCATCCATTGAATCTCAAGGCACTCAGTATGAGTCCAACATCACCCCGTCTAGGATTAACATAGTCAGGTTTGAGCACCATAAAATTAAAACAGTGCTCAATCCCTTCCTGTATTACATGTTTTGACAGAGCATTCTTGTCATCATGCTTATTAGTAGAATACAGATGTTCCCTAACATTTTCTCTGAGGCACCAATTAGTCTTACCAACATAAAATGATTGGCAGATATCACATACAGCCAAATATAACAGACTGGATGAGCCACAATCAGCATACCTTTTAAAATAAAACATACGAGAGGTATCAGGATGTATGAACTGGTTATCAGTCTTAATAAACTTATACATGCTACACCCCCTTACAGGGATACATCCCAGCCTTATTAACATTGTGAAGACATACAGGCTCAAAAGTCAACTTCTTATAACATAACTTATCTTTTGAAGTTCTAGCATTCCTAAATGAGAAAAAAGGCTGTGTACCTAGAACAGTTCTACACTTCTGAGCCACTCCAAAAATATGCCAATGTCTCCTTATTATATCACAAATTGGTTTAATATCATTAGAGTAAGTCAGGCACATCCTGAAATACTGCTTGCTCTATTATCAGTACCTATTGGTTCATCTGATCTTTTGTAAAAAAGGGTTTAGTCCTAGTGGTCCTAAGAGATATAGCATCATTCTGCAATATAGATAGCTCTGTTTCGTTATATCCTCTATTCAAAAACTATTTGGTCAATAGTTCATGTCACTGTCTTTAGTGTGAAGATGTGCTGACCTAAAAAACTGACCTCTAACAACATTACATTTAACATATGCAAAACGCATACTGCGCGCATGTAAAATGTTATTCTTCTTGCAAGACTTGCTAAATGAAGATGTACTCAGACCACCAGCTGATTTAAACACCCTAACATCTAGGAAAGCAATATCAGAATCAGAAGACTCATAGGTAAACTTTAGATAAGGAATAGTAGCATTCAAGTAACCCATAAAGTCTGACAAGATATCCAAGGTAGCTTCTAGATAAAAAATATGTCGTCAATAAAGCGACTGTAATATAAGAAGTTTCCATGAAACACATTATTACTACTAAAAACATATCCTGACTAGCATTCGGCTAAAACCAAATTGGCACAGTTGTTCCCATGCACAGTGCCCATAACTCCGCCAGTTCATTGTACATATGCTTCATCCATGAACAAAAAGGCATCGTTATCAAGAATAATTTCCAGTAGAGCACAAACAAGATATATAGAATTAACGTCATAAGATGAGTGCCTACTTAAATGCCATTGGCATTAGGAATGCATGTGAGCAATGATACCACATCTATGGTTACAAAAAAACACATCATTAACTTCACCTCCAAAGGTCTCATACCATTCAAACAAAGAGCTCAAAAATGCTTCATGTCACTCAGAATGTGGGGAGACTTATCAACAACAGGATAAAGCCACTTCTCAACAAACCTGGAAAGAGGTTCCGTCACCGAACCTCTCCCAGATATGATAGGGTACATCGGAGGATTCAAAGGGTGCTTGTGAACTTTAGGGAGCCCATAAATTAATGATGGAACAGGATGTATGACCATAATGTAATCACAGATCTTAAGATCAACAACACCCTCTAACAAAAGTTCTTCAAGAACAAACGTACTGCATTAAAGCCGGGATCTGCAACTCATCTATTTTCCTATATGTTTCAGGATCATCCAAAAAAGTATGCATATCAGCCACATAATGAGAGGAGTCCAACACTATTACACCCCCTCCTTTATCAGTAGGGCAAATTCAAATATCATTTGATGCCATTAATTCACATAAAGCACAAAATTGTTGTACATTCAAATTATTAAAATGCTTACCATACCTCTGATTAAAATAAGTATAGATATCATCCTCACACAATTTATAAAAGGCCTCCATTAAAGGAGGATTAACAGGTACACACTGACTTAGCTTCCTAAGAGCTGTTATTACCAAACTGCAACCTAAGAGAGATGTTCTGTACAAACAACTTCAAGTCAGTAACAACATCATGTAATTGAGAATTGCCAGCAGGAATAAAGGATAGACCTAAACAAAGTACCTCATATTGTTCAGATGTTAAAGTATGGCTAGAGAGCTTAAAAACTAAGCTCCCCATATCTTGTTTTGAACCACTGGGCCCAATTCCATCTGCCTGTAGATCTGCTGTCTCTTCCAAGAAGATAAGTTCCTGCTCGTAGACCTGCCTCTCGCAGCTAGTTGTACAGCTTCCGGAAACTGGAGCTGTAAAAAAGGTTGACAATGATGTGAACACTAGCCTCTGCTGCTGAACAAAAATCTTGAAGAGTCTTTCCTTCAAAATGCCCCCCATCTCTGTGGAAGGGAAGCACCAATGGTCATAATGGCTACCAAGGACAGTGGGGAGAATGGTTGACCCCATGATTTGAAGAGGGAGGTCAAGCACTAACTGATGCATTTCCTGTATATCAGTGTGAGCTGTATTGGGGCATGAAGGGGATGAGATATCAGGAACAGAAAGATTCTACTGAAGGACCCTCATATAATACCTTGCTTGAGGGGCTAGCATGGCCAAGGCAGCTATCAGGCACAGAAGTCAAAGAATAAGTCTTGTTGGGAGACAAGGCTAATAAAGGACCTATGAAGCAAACTGGCACAGGGATAAGAGTCTGGACTGAGGGAGCCCGCTGTTTGTGTCTTGGAGTCCAGGTGGCATCAGATAAACTTTATCAATTGCAATGGTGCCAGCTGGCTCTTGACAAGATTGATAGTAATTCCCAGCTGTGTAACTAGACTGAGCAAGAAGTCCCTGCACTGGACAAGTAGTTCCTTGGTTGAAGCTGAAAGGAGCCCATTGCCCAAATATGGGAATACCTGATATCCTTGCAGCCTTTGCCATGCATTTTGTGAACACCCTGTGGGCTGTGGTGAGGCCAAAGGGCAGTGCTCTGAACTGAATGTGACTGGCACCCAACCTGAAACAGAGAAATCTCCTGGAGTGCTTTGCTATTTTGATATGGTAGTAAGCATCCTGGAGATCTATGGAATACATTCAGTCACCTTCCACAGAAGAGGTAGAATGATCTGAACCATACCCATCCAGAATTTTATCTGCTTTCTGAACTGATTGTGCTGGCTTATGTCTAGGATGGACCTGTTGTCCACTGTTTTCTTTGGAACTAAAATGAACCTTGAATATACTCTGGATCCTTACTGGTCTGGAAGCACCCAATGGCTGACTCTTTTTCTTAGCAGCTTTCTTGCCTCTCATACTACTAATTCCATGTGACTTGGGGGTACATCAGGAGCTTTCTTCTTTATCTGAGAAGGTGGAAACAAAGATAATACCATAGCCTCTGGTGATTATCGTCTGTACCTAGGAATCTTGCTTGATGGCCTACCAGGTTCGAGGGTGCAGATATAAGTGGCCCCCTCAACTGCCTCCAAAGTGCGGCAGTCAAGTAACTGTTCAGGAATACTGGTAGGGTTTCTCAGTGAAAGGACCTCAAAACCTTTTGTTTTGCAGTTTACCTCTTCCTTTGGGGTGATGTCCATTAAAATTACTTCCCTCTCTGCCTTGGAGAGGGTATGTCCCCAGGAGCATCCTGACCACAACACTGGGACTTTTGGAACCATATCTTTTTCCTTCCTTCCTGGTTTTGAGAGAAGGTTCTTTGTGGGGTGGAAAAGTATATGCCAACTACAGTCAAGATCTTACCTTCTTGGCTGAGGATCTCTTTCACTTTAGGTCCAAAAAATATCAAAATGAGCATTGATGAAGGACATTTTCAAACCTTCCATGAAGTTACACAGGCACATTAAGGCATGCCGATGGACAGAAACAATGATACCTGCCACCCTGGCTGTACCATCAGCTGCATTAGAAACCAGATGCATTGATACATTAGTCATTGACTGGAGGGCAGGCAGCTGTGACTCCACTAACTTTTAGATGTCTGCAGGTAGGTTACCCAAGAGGGATTTTGACAACTTCTTTGTCAAGTCCCTCTGAAAATGGGTATAGCTATGTAGTTCATCACTCTGAGTGTAAGAGTCACTGAAGCATATGTCCATTTCCCAAATCTGTCTAATGCCCTAGATTCTATGTTAGGGGATGAACAGAAGTGTTCTCTTCTGACAGCTCCTTCCTTGTGGCTGCAGCAACAACCACTGCATCTGCTGGGGGACCCTTGCTCCTAGTCCTGGGACCCCTAAAATTTTATCTGGTTTGCTTGGAATTGGCTCCACCACATCAAGATCCTTCCACTCCAGCTGAGAAAATAGGTCTGTCAGCCCTGAATGATCCAAGGAGCACTGACTCCTCAGGACAGTGGCCTTTGGAGGGTCAACCTCCTATTTGCTTCATTAACTCCAGAATGTCTCCAAATGAAATGTCATCTAGAGGGGATTGTGGAGAACCCACTCCCTCATCAAAAGCTGCGTCTTTGGTGAATGACTCCAGTGAGGAGTCCAAATGTCTCCTCTTACAAAGTCCATTTCCTAAGAATCTCCTCTATGTGGGCTTCCAGGGAAGATTTGGAATCAGACAGGGATTTCATCTGGTGATAACCCCCCAAGGCAGAGATTGGACAACTGCACCTGTCAAACAGGATAAATGGTTACAGAAACAGGATCCACAGGAGGTCAGGATGGAACTAAGTGTGGCAGAATCACTTCTTCTCTGAACATGGACATAACCCTCTTGAATGCATCAAAGGCCAAAGAAAAAGCCAAAATCAATGATGAGGACATGCCCACCAGAGCCACAGAGGGAAGGGGTGGGGTGCCCTCAACTCCAACATGACCCATCTTTGAGGTCAACAATGGTACAGAGCTATGAAGCACCAAGGGAAAGTAATGGTTTCCAGAATTTTGGAGTTGACCCCAACTCCCAAGCCTTGGCTCTGATGCTTCAACTCTGGAATTTGTCTAGATCTAACAAGGCTGGAGTTGAGAGAGTTAAGAAAATTGCTGGCACTGAAGTTAAAAGGTCTATCGGCTTCAACAGGGGTGCACTACAGGGCAGACATGGGTCTGTGGGCTTTGGATCAGACACTCAGACCAAAACTGTAGAAATCAGTAGAGGGGTGGTATGGGTTATACCTGGAGCCATTAAAGTGGTTGGCGCTGGGACCTCCAAATGAATCTAAGTCCAAGGGAATGCCTGCATCATTCCAACAACATTGGCTTCCAAAAGACTCCTTGACAAACAGAAGGACCTGAAGGATGAAGCCACCACTGGTGGCTAAGAAGAGCACTTCAAATGCAGAAATGGGGAATGAAGCTTCAGACTTATCAGTTCCAGTCTAAAATGTAGACAGGTAGATGTTAAATGGATCAGATGAGACTCCTGAGCCAAACCCGTCTCTGTCTTTGGAGCAAGGCCAGAAAGCTCCAAAGGCTCCGGTGATCTCTTACTAGTCTTTTCTTGTTTTTTTCCTGTTTCCTTGTGCTTTTCGGTCTCTTCTCTTTCTCCTTCTGAACTTTAGTTTTCTCCATCTCTTTAACTAAAAGAGATGACACCTCTGGGGTGTGAGTGGCCGAACTCCCAACTTGAGAAGGAAGAAGTATCTTCAGCATGAGCTTATTTCAGTATCCTTGTATTGCACTAGCCACGAGGAAGACATTTCTCACAGGCCAAGTCTAAGTGTGAAATTCCCAGGCAGTAGATGCAAAATTAATACAGATTCTATGGTGGACTCTTATGGCCATAGCCCGAGTATTTCTTTAAACAGAGTGGCTTTGTCTGACATACTGGAAGAAAAATCAACAACAGCGACAACAGACAACTCACCATTACAGTGCAACCATCAGTATCAATATAATTCTGCAAACCAGCTTAAAAAAATTACAGGGAGACAAGTCTATGAATGGTACCAGAAGTTACAGAAGTTCTTTTTTTTTTTTTGCAAGGGAAAAGGAGGTGAATGACCAAAATATAAGGCAACCTCTGAAAATAACAATGGAGATAGACTAAACATTGAGATCTAAAGCTATAAATAGCACTTATCATCACTGTAAAATTCAGAGCCCTAGAATCACTTGTCCTGAAGGATCAAAAGGCAAATGAGATCTAAAGTAATCTGGGAAATGGAGGAAATAGTGGGTAGGGGGAGGAGTCAGAGACCTGGCTCCTAGCTTCTGAAAATGTGCAAAGGTCATATCCAGTCATATTTCATGAATCAACTGTTGAATCAGATGAAAAAGACACTACCAGACACACTGTTGTCTGGCCAAAAGGGGATCACCACAGTGATCTTAGTGGATGCCTTCTGAACCTTCAGAAGTACACTGAATGTCAGTGGAAAGGGTGGAAAATCATACAGGAACACTCCTGTCCAAGGAAAAGAAAATGTATTTGTCTTCCAGGCCTTCTTGCATGGAGTCCTGGAGCAGACATTTGCCATCTGTCTTCCACTCATGAAGATCTGCTCTTGTCTTGCTCATTTTGCTTACCAGACAATTTTATTCTGATTGAATGCAGGAAGTCTACAGAGTGAGAGTTTGCTATAATGCTATAGTCGATGCTAACATGGCTACTCTGCTTAGGGGATAATATCTGGTTCCACATGGCTTGTATAGGTACCTACCACATCGCTGTGGTATTGTCCATAGCAAATTGAAGTGGTCATGGGGACCAACAGTGATTAAGATAATTGAGTGCCTGGATAACGGCAAGCATCTGTATGTGCTTGTGCCTGTCTTTGCTGTCAAAGAAACTTTGCACTTTTATCTCCCTTGACACTGCTCCCCAAGCAAAATCTTTGGCATGTGTGGTGGAGAGAAGGGGAGAGATGGATTCAGGGATATTTGATGTCCCCACCAGGTGATCTCTCTTCTCACAAATCCCTGAATTGCAGTCTGAAAAGGTAACGTGTGTTGATGCTGGGACCAAACAGACTTCAGATACCACTGTATCTTTCTCATGTGGAGTCTTGCTAGAGGTACCATGAGAATGATAGCTGTCATGAGACCCAGCAACCTGAGGTCCTCCCTCACACTAACTGTATTCTGAGTGGAAACCCCCCTGGAATAGATCTAAATATAAATCTATTTTTTTTCTGTGGAAGACAAGATCTTTGCCCCATGATGTCTATCAGGCAACCTAAGATCATGAACACAATCCTGTATGATGGAATCAAAAAAGACTTTTGAATGTTCTCTTGTAATCCCAGCCAGCATAGGAGATCTCTCATCCATGTCAGAGATTTCTGACACTATGTAAAAGACTCTGCAAAGATAAGCAAGTTATCTAAATATGGAAAGATGTGAATACCCTGTAGCCTGCAACATGCTATAACTGGGTCTGGACATTTTGTGAACACTTTTGGAGCAGTGGATAGCTCAAAGTGTAAGGCAGAGAACTGATAATGTGATCCAGACACATACAATCTTAAGAAACACCTGAAGTGTGGAAGGATAAGAATGTGATAATAAGCATCTTTTAAATTTAAGGTACCAAAAAACTCAAAGAAGAAAGGGTAAGAGATTGTGAAGTGAAACCATTTTGAATATGGGCACTGTCACAAACTGGTTTAAGAAAGAAAGGCTCCAAACTGGTCTCCAGGCATTTTGTTTCTTTGGCATCGGAAATATTCTTTAATAAAAAAAAAATTTCCAACTGGGAAGGAGGAACTGTTTCTATTATCCCCTAAGAAAACATGGATGTGGAATAATTCATTGGAAAGGAGGGCTTTCTTCACACAGTCATCTGTAACCTTGCTATATTAGTCTCAGAACCCATTTGTCTGAAAAAACTTGTTGCCAAAGAGAGAAATGGAGATTCAGACTACCGGAGTGGGGGGGGGGCAAGGTCCCTTACATAGTCATTCTGACTTATTTGACTGTTCTTTGTACTGGGGGATTCCTGCCTTCTTTCTGGAACCTCCCTGTTATTGTATTTAAATGTTTGCTTGCTTGCATTTTGCTCAGATTGTTTGTTTTGTTTCTTGCCAAAACTGGATAAGGGCATAGAAAAACCCTTGGAAAATTTAGAAGAGAGCTGAAAATCTGTGAGATTCTCTGTTTCAGCTTACCCCTCTCATCACATTTTTAGGTAAACTCTGCAGCAAAAGGTCCAGAAAACTAAATCTATATCCAAAAGTGAATTTAACATCTCATGTTTTCATCCTCTGGGATGTTCTGAGAATGCTGCCAGGCAAACCTCCTTAACACAGTGCCAGTAGAAACAGCTCTGGATGTAGTATCAACAGTCATAAACACATCTTAAACAATGTGAAGTGACCTAAGAAATAGAAAAAAACTAAACCACACTAAGCAGAATTCTTCTCACAGCAAGTAACTGCAGATGAAACATTCTTCATACTTTCACAATTAGATTAAACTTTAACATATGAGCCTGGCAATTCAAAATTCTAAAAATTAAAGTTGAAGAAGCATACACTTTTTTCCAAACATATCAATTGTTTTACCATCCTTGTTAGAAGGGAAGGGAAAAATTAAAATGATTGGCAGCAGCTAAACTGACTAAAACTATAGCTGCTGGGTCAGGTCTAGGAATTGTGTGTATAGAAACTTGAAAGACTGAGGAACTCTGTATATTCTACCTTCTTTCTTAGGTGCAGCAGGCTGACTGTCAGGTAAACCACAGGTGGTGACAAACAAATCCTACAATGCTGGATGATGAGGGGATGGCAGGAGGTTCTGGGAATTCCATTTGTAATATTTCATACTATTTTCTGAGGGACTGGGGCACTTCAGTGTGCTCCCGCTGAAAACACTGGATCATTTTGAAACAGTCTCAGTCATAAAAAATCCTTGACAGGGAGATTCAGATAACATGCTACTGTCTGAAACAGAAATCTGAGGAGAAAAACTTGTCTCTGGACCATCCCATTCCTCTCCAAGTTCAATTTCTTGAATCTCTTCAGGAAAAGAGGAATCCCCTGATTCTCGTACCAGAAATCACCTGATAATTAGGGACAATATCCTGTTTAAGAACCTGAGACATTCTTAATAAACTATTTCTGCTCAGTGGAATAGGAGAAGTATGCTTAAGTTTCCTGCTTCTTTTTGACAGAAAAGTTTGGGCAAACAGGATTATTAATGGCAGCAACAGCTTCCACAGGGTTGGATGGATACAACATTGTGGTTAATCAGGGCCCCTTCCCAGCCCCTTCTCTTAACACCATCAAAAGTGACATTCCCTTGTCCACTAAGGGAACCCCAACAGCAGCTAACCCCCAGTCCATAGTGGCTGTATGGGCAACACCAGAGGGATCCAGGGAAAAAGATGAGTGGTCTAAAGAACCAGTTTTGGCCACAGTAGAGTCATCTACCTGTGACTGAGGCAAATTGTTAGCTTGCTGTGGTGGCAAAGGCTGTTCTAACTTTTTCTTTTTGGGTCAGAACAAAGACCAAATGTGGGATTGGTAGTTCCATGGAGAAGTTAAAATGGTGATTCATTCCAGGGGAAACTAGGCAGAACTAGCTAGTAAAAGTAACTATTACCAATAAAAATACAGTAAAAGCAATCTAATAAACTTTACCAGACTCAAAATGTATTTAAACACAATTTTTCCACAGAAAAACTGATCTGGAATGTTTAAATTAACTTTTACACTGTCAGTAACAAAAATGTGCCTTCGTTGAAGGTTGTGCATCAGGGCTGGTAACCCGGTATGTAAAAATCCACTACCAGTCATTAGCGGACCGGAGATCCGCTGTGGCGACCCCTAACCAGGAAAAAGCCAAAAGACACAAACAAACAAACTGTCAGTAACAAAAATGCACTCCCATTTAAAAGTACAGTAAGGTCACTTAACAATCAATAAAAACACATATTCTTAGCATAAAACATACTTTCCTGAAGAGGAAACTAAGTTTTAACATTTAAAATATTTCCTATGGCGAATACAACTCGTACAGCTTAAGCTACTGCAGCAGTGATCAGTATGAAAAACATCCTCCAGACCTTATATATTTTCTTTGTTCATAGGACCAGCTTAAGGCATCTATCTGTAAGGCTGTTAGGCTGTTCAAGAAAAAGGAATGTTGTCTACTTTTTTTTTTTTTTTTTTACTTTATGATACAGCTCACACTGGTATTAAAAAATAAAGATTAGGAAGTCAAGTTGTCATCATAGTGATATATGTAACAGGCTACTGAAATAATGTAAGAATGTGGTGACACCATTTCTTGTATGCAGTTTAATAGGAATGAACTAAATGGGGAGATTCTGCCAGGATGAATGTCATTCTCCATGAGTTTTTATTCTCAGTCTGAGCATTAATTTATCATTTCCCTGTGAATTGAGCTACACAGCACAAACAACTACCATCTCGGTAAATGTTCATGAGCAATTATATGTGCAGTAGCATCTCAAGAAAGTGACCACAAGTTATTATTGGAGGTTTGTAAGTATGGTGAAAAGCTGTAAAACAGCTGCACGTCACCTTTTCTGTGATGATGCAGCAAAGATAATTGTGTTTTTTTTTCAGTAAAGACACTTCTTCTTCTTCTTTCAGCTTTTCCCGGTTAGGGGTCGCCACAGCAGATCACCTGTCTGTTCATGACTGGCAGTGGAGTTTTACGGTGTCGAGTTGCCAGCCCGGCACCCAACCTTCCACACTAGGCACACATGCACACACTCACACCTAGGGCCAGTTTAGAGTGTCCAATCCACCTACTGCATGTCTTTGGAATGTGGGAGGAAACCGGAGTACCTGGAAGAAACCCACGTGACCACAGGGAGGACATGCAGACTCCGCACAGAAGGCACCCCAGCCGAGAATCGAACTGGAGAACCTCTTGCTGTGAGGCAGCAACGCTAACCACTGCATCAGTAAAGACACTAAATATGTGAAACTTGAACAAGTATAACACTTATAGTTTATTTCATTAAAACATAAAGCAGAGCTTTGAAATGTGCAACTGTTTCACATACACACACACATGCACACACACAGGCATGAACACACACACTCACACACGCACACACCATTCTCATGCAAGAAAGGGATGTAATATTTTTACATCCAGTTACTAATTATCTTACATGAGTTTAGGACTTTAACATTTCAACTTAAAAGGTGATAATACTTGAATCCCTGACTATAAAGCAAGAGTAAATTTCCATGAAATATCAAACATTCTGCCACATATCCACAGACCTATGATAAAACAATCTTGAATTTACATTTGTCTGAAATCAGTACTTTGTGACATTGCCTCTGATACCTAATATAATCACATCTGAGCTCATCACCACTCAGAGAAAAGGGAAATATTTTCTGAACAGCAAATTAGGTATTTACTTTTCTACTTTCTCTGGCAAATTCAGGAAAAGACCTTTGCACACTTGTATTTCTGCAGAAGAAACTGCAGCTGACAAAAATTATAGATGGCAAAATTATGAATCTCTTTTCATGGTTAATGCCTGTTACTGCAGCTTTAAACTGCTATGTGTCATACTAAGAACCAAAAAGTTATATTTAAATTAGCCCAGGTCAGTTTTTTTCTGTTTTAAAATGTTGGAATCTGTGAAATATATTGTGCAGTTCTTTCCCTCATACTCACGCTGCATGACCACTTAACATTTCAGTTCAGCCTTTTTTTGCAGGTGATTCAAAGCTTACTTACAGGAGACTATATGGCACTTACTCTTATAGAGAATAATGCATAGTTGTACAGAATGACCCTTATCTCTACTTGTTCATTTCTCTGAGCAGAATAGGGCAGCTGAAGGTCGATGAAGAATGTCTTCCTAACTGTTACTTCATAGGGTTCAGAGACGCAGATGCCTGGAAATAGAACACATAACATGACATCATGTGACAGCTAACAACTATAAAGACTATGCAATCATTATTTATTTATGTGTTTGTTTATTTATTTCAATTTATTTACCAGAGTGCTATTCTGATCAGTTCTGACCAACTTCAGTCTCATGCCGAGGAAAATTACAAACAGCAATGTGCATAAATAGTAGCAAAATTATACAATGTGCAGAGGTACAAAAATCAGGACAGAAAAACAGATTCACTAAAAATCTATTTTTTTCTTTAAGGAAACTACATATTTAGTATATCTATTCCTCATTTCAGAATGTTCTTTCCTCCTCACAAAATTATTCCTGTTGATACCTACAAATAAAACATGACATATGCTTTACTCTTTAACAGAACATGTCTTTCCTATTCAACTTATTCAATGCATACCTTATGTTTACATAATATCTCACATTATTTTCTTCAGGAATCTGGCTCAGTGGTGCTTACCTTTTACTTTCCATTTGTTTAGACTTTTGGCTCTTTCTAGCCATGCATTTCTCCCCTCCTCCCACTACAGCTTTTAAATAACATTTTTTTATTAAATTAAACTGCATATAACCTAGTGAATCAGCTCTGTTAGTAAGAGCTCTCAGTCATTGCAAAGTGAGCAGCACAGGCATGAAAGGGAGGAAAACCTGATACCTCTAGCTGACATGAGAAAAGAGTTTCTACAGCTGAGAAATTCTTATGTATTTTAAAAGTGCAACAGGTGCAGTCATCATGTAAGATTAAGAAAGTGAGAATAATGACTTGGCAAAGACATTTACTGGAGTGTTGACACTCTCTCCAGGGATTTTAATGAAGAAATAATTTAAAATAGTTCTTTCTATGAGAAATAATGTGAGCAATTTGCAGAAAAGGGAGAGGCAACAAAACATCATGTTATAGATGGTACAGTGTCTGTTGCACAAGAAATATTCTTTAGTTTAACAAATCCTATCAGCATGGCAGCCAGCAGCATGCCACTATGAGGAAGAACAAGTTATAAAATGACTCTTAAACACTTAATGTGATACATTAGTGAGTACTACAGAAAAATATATTTTTGAGCTTCTGAGCATTGTAGTCCTTTGCATAATCTTTGTTTCAATTCTGGTTGCTCATTTGTTTTATTTTCTGTTATTGCTTGTTATTATTTGTTTGCTTTCTTTCAGATTGCTGCATGTTTTGTCTAAGAAAAAAAGCTATATATTAAATCTTACATCAGCTCAGGAGTACAGAAATTACTGAACATCAGTCTTCTTAATATTAATACTTCTTTCCAGTGGTCTTTCTCCTCTCTCTATTATCCTCTGCAGCATTCTGGCATCTCTATGTCCCCTTCTCTTCTCTCATTTTCTTGCTGCTACCAGTTACTCACTCATACCTATTTTGTTACCGTCTGTTCATTGTGTTATCTTGTTTCTCTTTAGTTCTCCTTTTACAGCTCATCTGACAGAACTTTCACAAGTCAAAACTCGATAATATGGACATATTATATATGTTCACAAGTCAAAACTGGATAATATGAACACATGAAAAATGTGTTGAGGAGTGATAATCTAATAAGAGGGTCATTTCTCTAAATATGTGACTATTCAAAACATGATTCTATGACAACCAGTCCAGCAGCACTGCAGTGCTGACATCTAATTTGTCAGCGTTTGCTAGTAAAAACAACTGACAAATATTTAAAAACAAATGCACAAGGAAAAGCAACAGCACAGCAAATACAAAAATCAGCCATGGCACAGCCAAATGCACACACACACACACACACACACACACACACACACACACACACACACACACACACACACACACACACACACACACACACACACACCACAATCTCACGTTATCAAAAAGTACCATAACACTTACCATAATGATATGAAAGAGTAATTGACAACAGCCTGTTTCAATCTTATCAGCTTATATCCATTAAACATCTTATAATTCAAGCTACTAAACCTACTGAAAAGAAATCCTGAACATGTATGAGCACAAACCAGCAGTCAGCTCGAGCTAAGGTGACTAAAAGTCAGGCTTGAGAACCAAGCCCTTCAAAACTTTTATGAGAACAGGGAGAGGGAGGTTAATGCCCTGAAAGGACAATGGTAGGAATATAACAATAAAAGTCAAACCCTGGCATAAAAAACATAAAAAGGTAAGGTGGATGCAGGGAAGAAGGGAGTGTTTATTACAACAGTGATCATTCGAACTTCTTCTGTTATGTTAAGTTAAATTGCATGATTGTACTATATTTTTCACAAGGATCACTGCTGCTGCTGTAGTAGCCTAAGCTATATGGGTTATATCCTGCAAAGAGAGAGAACAGAGAGAGGGAGTCTAAAGCCCTGAAAGGACAGCATTAGGAATATAGCAATAAAACTCAACAACCTGGTATAAAAAACATATAAAAGTAAGGAGGAGGAAAGGAGTGGCTACTACAGCAGTGATCATATGAACATCTACTGTTACGGAAAGTTAATTTACACAACTGTATTATAGTTTTTATAAGGATCACTGCTACAGTAATCCATGATAATTGGGTAGATCACCATAGCTTAACATGACTGGGAAGAGAAAGGATGAGGGTCCAAGAGCCCCTAGAGAATGGTCCTAGGAAAGCCCAGCCTAGACCATTTAAAGGAATCTAATTTAGAATATTTTACAAAACTATGCACAGAGGACCAAGTTGCTAATTCTAAAATACTTCTAGAATCCAACCCCTTCCAAAAAAGCCACATATGAAGCCATAGCTCTGGTAGAGTGAGCCTTGACCACGAATGGAATTGTTTTGTTGTGGTAGGCACAAAAAAAGTAATAGCATGAGAAAACCATTTTGAAATAGTCTATTTTGACACAGGTTGGTCTTTTTTTAACTTTAGAAGAAATGAAAAACTGATCAGAAGTTCTGAAAGATTTTATTCTACCAAGATAGTACCTGAGTTGTCTGTGGACATCCAGGGTATGGAGTATCCTTTCTCCCTGATTTTTTAGCTTCTAAAGAGAAAACAGGGGCAATGGGTAGCTTGGCTTAAGGTAAACTTTGGATATAGCAGAAAGACACTTTAATAAAACAACAAAACACAGTAAAGTCTAATAAAAACTAGTAGGATTAGCACTTTTGTAACAAATGTTGCTTCTTCAGATCTACTGGGTACATAATTCGCAACCATTTTATAGAGGAGCATTTACGCTATTAACAAGATCCAATTATCTTAAAGTCCTAGATCTCAAAGCAGGCTTTAAGGAAACACTGCAGTTCAAACCCTTCCCTCTGTTAGCAGCTAGATTATATATACATGTTATTTCTATTCAATATAGGTTTTAACATCACCACCTCTACCTGACATTTTGCCAAGTTCCAGAACCAAAAATGTAAACGTATGGTCACTCCCTTCTTTTAATACATGCTTGGCAAGAGCATTCCTATCATCCTTTCTATCTATTCAGTCAACCCGTAACTAATTTCTATTACTTCTTAACCATACCTCTTTCTTTATTTCTACCCTATTTTTAAACTCAATTTCATTTTATCCAACTCACTAGCTAACCCTTTTGGAGAAATTTTTATCTTCCCTAATAACGATCTAATAATTGCAATTACCCATTCCTTAAATTCCTGGCCTTTTAGCAGGTAAGTGGGAAAGTGCCAGTGTCTCATTTTTACTTCATTACCCTGCATTTTTATTTTAGTTTTTATCAGTGCATGATTAGAAATAGTTATTGGATGTGCGTCGAAGCTTTGAATGCAATGCATATGTTCCTCTGAAAAATAATTTCTATTAATTCTAATCTAGCTATTGTACCTTGAGGAAAAGGTTCATACTAGGCTAACTGTCCCTTTAGGCCATTTTAAGCCTAGCCAGGTACCCCATGTAAGAATCAAACCCTGCACCCTGTGTCTGTAAAGCAAGCACCTTAACTATTATACCAGTCTCCCACCCTGAATAATATGCAAATTCTGTATGAGTTCCTATTACTGAATGCATGTCTTACATACCAAATATTTTCATAAATTTCTTTAGAAATCTACCCTCTTTTATTATATTTTCCCTTCTAGGTTCCACTATTGAAAATAAAGTTCCAGTTTCCAACTATATACAATATTCCCTGCTGAAAGCTGAGTATTTCTCCAAAAATTTTCTTAAGTTCCATAACAGCAGTTTTTTGGTAGAATATAAATACAAGCCAGCATAATCCTCCTCCCTTACCAATAGCTCCTTACTACCACAAATACCTTTATTGTCTTTTTTCCCTATTCTATCACAACTGGAGCCCCTCTTGTTATCAGTATTATTACTCCCCTTTTCATTTGTCCCTGACATTCTGCTCATTATCGACCCTTCAATTCTTTCTTTGTCAAATTCACATGCTAATGTCTTACTAAATGTGCTTCTTGCAACATTTCTATTTATAGTCTGCATTTATTAATATAATTCAAAACTCCTTTAATTTCGTCTGTACCAGTAAGGCCATTTACATTCCATGACAATATGGATAGAGTAGCCATTATGATAAAAACTATATTGTTTCCACCTATTATACTCGATAGTGTTTTGAATGTGTATTTCCAACTTTTGTCTTACAAGCACACACTAATATTTGGCAGACTGATCTTTTATTAATTTCTTCTCATCGCCATTAATTTTTGGAGATATTTTCCTATAATGAAAACCCTCAAAAAAAAAAAAAAAAAAAAAAAAAAACCTAGATATATTTTCAGAATACCCCCATCGCCTCTTAACTCAGAA
Organism: Protopterus annectens; assembly: GCF_019279795.1. Classification (NCBI taxonomy): domain Eukaryota; kingdom Metazoa; phylum Chordata; order Ceratodontiformes; family Protopteridae; genus Protopterus; species Protopterus annectens. The sequence goes on from NC_056743.1 coordinate 1,811,442,115, forward strand.
CAAACACACAAACTGATGTACATTTTCATCAAAAGATGTTCAACCCTCCAGATAGGATCATTTTGTCCCAGATCAACAACTGCAGCCCCACAGACATAACCTAACCTAAAAATAAGGTTACCCATGCTAAAGTGCATGTTATAGCTTGTGATCATGCTTAAACTGATTGGTGTCTATACTTTTCTTATTCTATTCCCCCTCCCAGATGTGAAAACAGCTGGTAAGCTTTCAGAACACATTAACTTTTAACCTTAAGAATAAGTGCACTGGCTACCTTTAATTAAATACCAAAACAATGGGCAAGCATTAAAAAGTAGACTAATAACCAAAAAAAGGACACTGGATGCAGGACACCATAGAATATAATAAAAGTACCAATCATTGACCATATATAGGATAATTCTGAAGTCTAGCTTTAATAATATGTTAAGAGCTTTTGTCCTTAACCATTAGATGTCATCACAACAACCAAAAACAAAAACTGCATTCCTTATATAAAGCCAACTTATTGTCACAATTAATTTAAATTGAATTAAATTCAAATAAACCCCCTTCTAATACCATTATGTATAAGCCAAAAACACACTGCCTACCACATTAATCTTATAAATAACGCGTATATACTATAAAAATATATTATAAAATATAATAACAGTAAGGTGTCAAAACATATAAAAAATTAATTAAGGTTATATAGGTCTTTCTTTAAGCAGGGGATGCATGGAAATAAAAAAAAACACACAAAGAAAGCAAAAACAACCGCAGAAGTGTAAAATACAAAATTGTTTAATACTCCAGAACCTCGGCTAGCAAGCCTTTCACAGAGTTAACATCACAGTAGCACAAGCTACACTTAAAAATAACAAATATCAATTCATTAATCAATTAACTAAAGCAATTAAACACAAACTAATAATTAACAGTTAGTGCAGAAAAGTCTTCAACTCCAATTCTTTGTTTAAACCTTGAGGCACCAAAGTGCCAAACTTTAAAATACTGATTGATTCTTTATATAACAGTTTATTTTTAAGTGCAACATCATCCTTAATCAGAACTTGTTCCAAAATACATGCTTTTAAACTGGTACAAGACCCCAAGTGCAGTGCATGAAAATGTGATGCCACAGGGCTATCCAAATGTTGATTCTTTATGTCTCTAACATGCTCTTGTATTCTGATTTTAAACATTCTTATGATTTCTCCTATATAGAAGAAACCACAAGGGCATGAGAGACAATAAACCACTCCCTTAGACACACAAGAGAAAAATCTCTAGGCTGAAAAAAATGCCAAGAGTCATGCAGGGAATACTAGTGATAAAAATGTATATTTTGTCACTACTTATAATATTTATAGTGTTGAGTTGGTAAAAATCTTAAGATATTACTGGCCATTTTACATAAGGGGAAGTCTGGGATTAAGAATTTACCTGACTCCTTTATTGTCTCTTATAAGAGAGCCAGAAATATAAAAGACATGGTTGTTCATAATTTGTTCTATATGCCTACTGAAATGTTAACTATTCCTTTACAAAATTCTGGTACATTTCCCTGTGGTAAATGCTCTATCTGCATTCATGTGGTCAGGACTTTTGATAAAACAAATGGCATTTTTTTCAGCCTAGAGCTATTTTCTCCTGTGTGTCTAAGGGAGTGGTTTATTGTCTCTCATGCCCTTGTGGTTTCTTCTATGTAGGAGAAACCAAAATAATGTTTAAAATCAGAACACAAGAGCATGTTAGAGACATAAAGAATCAAAATTTGAATAGCCCTGTGGCATCACATTTTCATACAGTGCACTTGGGGTCTTGTACCAGTTTAAAAGCATGTATTTTAGAACAAATTCTGGTTAGGGATGATGTTGCGCTTAAAAATAAACTGTTATATAAAGAAACAGTCTGTAGTTTAAAGTTTGGCACTTTCATGCCTCAACATTTAGACAAAGAACTGGAGTGGAAGGCTTTTCTACATTAACTGTTAATTATTAGTTTGTGTTTAATTGCTTTAGTTAATTGATTAATGATGTGATATTTGTTATTTAAGTGTAGCTTGTGCTACTGTGATGTTAACTTTGTGAAAGGCTTGCTAGCTGAAGAGCTGGAGTATTAAACAATTTTGGATTTTATGCTTCTGCAGTTGATGTTGTTAACTTTCTCTGTGTTTTTGTTTTTTTATTTTTTATTTTGTTGCTCAGTGAATATGGCCAGTGATTCACTTCTGCAGTTGCCTCATTTATTTTGAGATGACAATACTGATTCTGCACAGTCTTCTGCTCAATCTTCCCTGAGGAATAATTTACAACCAGGTGCAGTGATGGAAGGCACTTCAGCTCAGCATGCAGAGCCTCATGTGTCCTGGGAAAGATTTTTGGAGGAGGGTAGATCCAGGAGAGTTGACAATCCATTTCAAAATGTTGGTGGACTTACGGATGGTAATAATTTTTCCACTGAGGTTCATAGCAATATCGATTCCCCTGACAGGATGCTTAACAAAAAAAAATGTGATTTATTATAACATTCTGGGGCTTAAGAGATATTTAGATCTTGATATTACACCCAGAGGTCTGCGTTTTGTTAAATGCCCCACTACTCCTTTTAACTCTACTAATCCTGCTGATAAACAGTTTCAAAATAGATGGGTAGTTTCTGCCCATCGTTGTGTTAAAGAATGGATTCAAATTTTACTTGAAAGAGATGTTCTTAAACAACGAAAAGTAAGGGAAGAAATTTCTGCCTCTTGTTCTACCCTCTCTGCACAAATTGGTACAGTTCATTTTGAGCAGTTGCTATGCTCGTGAATGCTTCACTTGAGGAGAATTCTGGTGATATCATTAAAAGGAAGATTCATAAATTAGAAAGGGACCTCTGAGATTACAACTCGGGTTGCATTTTCAAGAAGACAGTTAAAACACATATGGGGGCTCTGGAGCTGCTTCTGCTAAGCCTAAAAAGCAAGTAAATGTTTCTTTTGCCTCTTCTGAAGTCAACAGTAATGCTGGGGAGTCTGACAACAGAACTAGGGTTTTTTCTCCCCCTTCCACAGCCCCGACAGCCCAATTATATGCAGGAGAACTTTCGGAGTTACAACAGACCAGAAACCAACAATAATAATCAAAAACGGGGATATTTCCAGAACAATAAGGAGGGCAGTACTTTAACAGTAAGAAAAGAAGATATTGACTATATTAATGTTTGTAAAGTAGTAAAATCAACCAGTGTTACCAGTGGTGAAACCTGATTGTAAACCTTACAGGTAACCCTTTGTCTTGTACAGAATTATCACTATTACAGCATGGGTTAAAATTTATTCCCACATCTCTGCCATGATTATATGTCTGTAAAACTGAATTGTTTTAGCTCTCTAGGAAATTACATTTGTTGGATTATTTTGAAAATAGTAAGATTGTGTCTGAGGATGCCCCCTCCATTGACACAGATGGAGAGGATGGGCAATGTGATTTTTTTCTCATGTAATTCATCAACTGATTCATATGATGACATTAATGCTCACTGTCTTTTAGATACTTCTAAGGTACTACACAGTAGTAATTTCATTCTCCCTTTTGTTAATAATACCATCCAAGAATTTTCATATATGGTAAATTATGCTATTGAGGTTAGTCTGAATATTTTTAAAAAAGAAAACGCTAAAGTATGTTATACTTTGACCAAGGCTGAATGGAATACACTACAATGTCTTAGTACTAGGAGGGATATTGTTATCAAGCCCTCAGACAAAGGTAAAAAAAAATAGTTGCGTTGCACTATATGCAATATTTTAACATGTGTATGGATCATCTTTTTGACAGTAATGTATATCGTGTGGCTAGTGAACATGAATATTATGCAGCTATAGACAGCTTTAAAGACTTGTTACTCACGGGTTACAGACTTGGCTACTTTTCCAAGAAAGATGTGGAAGTTATGTGGAAGGTAGTTGTTTGGCAAAATTGTACTGCCTGCCAAAAATCCACAAGAAAGTATTTCCCCCTCCTGGAAGACCAATTGTGGCAGCTGAAAATTATTTTTTACATAATATGGGTCTATTTCTTCATACTTATTTGCTTTGGTATGTTGTTGGTTTAGACTCTTATGTAAGAGATTATTTTCAGTTTCTAAAAAATATTGAGTCCATCACTTGTCAAGAAGGTATTTTCTGGCTGGTTCTTAATGTCAACAGCCTTTATACGAGTATTACATATCAGATGGGACTTGAAGCTCTTAGGTTTTTCCTAGGCACTAGCCTAGTTAGTACTTTTGTTATAGAATTATTATAGTTTAGTTTAACCCATAACATATTTGAATATAACAGCTGCATCTATCAACAGATGCAAGGTACAGCAATGGGTGATCCTTTGCACCCATGTATGCTAATTTGGTAATGGGTTTATTTGAGTTAGAGTTTCTTTATAAGTTAGAGTTTTTTAATAAGTATGCAATTTTTTATGTAAGGGTTGTGCATGGCTAGGGGATTCTTTTGTAGCTTCTCTTCAAGAAAACCGTTTTGGCTTACAATATGACGGTGTACAAAAAGGTACTTCTGTTTTTTTTTTACACATGGAATTAAATATTGTTGCTAATATGATTATTACAAAGAGTCACAAAAAAGTTGATGATGGTACCCATTTTAGATAGTAACAGCTGTCACCCCCCATATTTAAAGGCTTTGCCTTATAAAGAGTTACTCAGAATATATAGGCTGTGTAATAACATTCAGTCTCTCAAGGAAGAGATTCTGCATTCTTGTATAGCCTTTAAATAAAAGGGATATAGTAATGAACTAATTATTAATTCGTTGAATAAATTGTTGTGCTTGAGAAGGGATACCACTAGTGTGGTTAATGTTCCAGATGATATGAAGTCTGTGAATAGATATAGGAGTCACGCAGGGAATACTAGTGATAAAAATATATTTTGTCACTACTTATAATATTTATAGTGTTGAGTTAATAAAAATCGTAAGATATTACTGACCATTTTTAAATAACGGGAAGTCTGGGATTAAGAATTTACCTGACTGCTTTACTGTCTCATATAAGAGAACCAGAAATATAAAAGACATGGTTGTTCGTAATTTGTTCTCTATGCCTACTGAAATTTTAACTATACATTTACAAAATTCTAGTACATTTCCCTCTGGCAAATGCTATATCTGTATTCATGTGGTCAGGACTTTTGATAAAATAAATGGCATTTTTTTCAGTCTAGAGCTATTTTCTCCTGTGTATCTAAGCGGGTGGTTTATTGTCTCTCTTGCCCTTGTGGTTTCTTCTGTATAGGAGAAATCATAAGAATGTTTAAAATCAGAACACAAGAGCATGTTAGAGACAATAAGAATCAAAATTTGGATAGCCCTGTGGCATCACATTTTCATGCAGTGCAGTTGGGGTCTTGTACCAGTTTAAAAGCATGTATTTTAGAACAAATTCTGGTTAAGGATGATGTTGCACTTAAAAATAAACTGTTATATAAAGAAGCAGTCTGTATTTTAAAGTTTGGCACTTCGATGCCTCAAGGTTTAAACAAAGAACTGGAGTGGAAGGCTTTTCTGCACTAACTGTTAATTATTAGTTTGTGTTTAATTGCTTTAGTTAATTGATTAATGATGTGATATTTGTTATTTAAGTGTAGCTTGTGCTACTGTGATGCTAACTCTGTGAATGGCTTGCCAGCCGTGGTGCTGGAGTATTAAACAATTTTGGATGTTATGCTTCTGCAGTTAGTATTTTTTGCTTTCTCTGTTTTTTTTTTTTTTTATTTTGTTGTTCAGTGAAGATGCATGGAAATAACATCATTTAAACCCAGAGCTACAGCTGCCTTCAACCTAAACTGCCATAACATTTCACTGTCTTCTAATTTGGTTTCCCAGTTCCCCTCCTCCTGGATTAATTGTAACATGTTCCAAGATACCAAAACCATATTTTTACATTGCCCATTTGTAGACAGATGTTTATAAAAAGCACTATTAGGATTTTTATTGTTAGTATCATAAATATGTTCATACATGCTCTTACACAGGCAGCATTCAGTTTTGCCTACATACTAACAAGAACATCCCCTACATTTGGCAATGTAAATTTGAATGAGCAAGTCCCTTTACATAGAAACACCTTTGAATTCAGTACATTGTCTATATTTAAAGTTCCTCCTTCTAAAATGTAAGCACACTGACTACATCATCCACAATGTCACATGCACAGCTTATTAGGGTTTTAATAAAAGTCTGAAGCCCTATTTTGGGTGAATTCAAAGATATTTTTAAGACGGCTTGCTGTCTTGTATATGAATTTTGGCTCACTAACCACCACATTAAAAAACATGGCATTAGCCTTAAAATGTTCCAGTTTATAACAATTATATTCTTAACATCTCTCATACCTGGATTAAATTGTACCACCACAGCTCACCCAAAACATCTTTCAGAGTTAATATTAGAGTTGTCAGTATCACTTATTAAGCCCACACATGACAATGATTTATACCTGTGACCCCATTCACAACAAATCTCACTGCTAATGTGTCTAACTAAATCATTAGGATAACCCCTTGCTGAAAACACATTTCTACTCTTATCCATCTCTCGGACAACATCATCATATTCTGATGCCATCCTGGCTACCCATACTTACTGCCCCGTTACTAAATTCTTGTTTTTTTTTTGAAAGAAAGGGTGTGAGCTGAAAGAATGTAAATATGAATTACTAAAGGTGGGCTTTCTATAGATCTGCAACTTAAAACCACCATTACTGCACATCATCAATTTAGCTAAATAATTAATACTTGTGTTACTAAAATGAGAATTAAATCTTAAAATATCAGTTGTCCCATTCATGTATAAATAAAATTGCTCTACCTGTTCTTCCAAACCATCTCAAAGGATAAAAATATAATCTAAAAATTTGCAGATATAATTTAATATGCTGAAAAAACTCACAATTAAACATAAAATGCTTTTCCAATGCCACCAACATCAAATTAGCATATTTTTGCACAAATGCTGCTCCCATCACCCCCTCTTTAATCTGTTTAAATAATTTGCCTTCAAAAAAATTTTAAATTGTTATCCAGTACAAGAAAAATCATATTAGTAATTAATTTGATGTTATCCATCCATCCACAACCCATTTTCCCATTTTTTGCACATGGGGGTTGCTGTGTAACTTCACCAATGACAATCATTTACAACCAAGGTTTACATCTCTGGGTGGCTAGCCCTACCATGGTAAGTTTTCCACACAACACACTTGCACCTATGTCCAATTTAGGGAGTCCGATCCACCTACTGAAAGTCTTTGGAATGTGGGAAAAACAGCACCACCCACAGGAAACTCAAGCGAACATAGGGAGGACATGCAGACTACTCGGTTGACTCCTAAGATAATCTTATCAGCAGCTAAATTGTCATAATCCATTAAACTATCATGGAATAATTACAACCCCTCATCATTAGCAATGGATGTAAAAAGATCAACAACATCAACAGTTGAAAAACCTACATGATTGCTCCATAAGTTTCCCTGTGAATGACCTAAAAAGTCCAAAGAATCTTTGACTAGATGAGATGTTTTCTCTTAAATGGGTTTTAACCATCTATCAACCAATATGGCCAATGAATAAGTTTTTGATTCTTGTGCTGACACACTAGTGTGGGGGGTTAAAGACCTCTGTCAATTTTTGGAATACCATATATATGGTGGGTATGACTGGTTTGGATACTTAAAAAAATTACATAAATCAATATCCAATTTTCTATTCATTAATAAATCATCTGGTTACAAATCTATATGATGGTAAGCTATATTAACTTGATTTTTAAAAACAGGTATGAATCTATCAGAATTAAGTAAAATATTTAACACTGCGATGGAATAATCTAAGGCATTAACTAAAACCATTATGTTTTTAGCTTTTACATTATGGTATTAGAAGAGATTTTGGTTTAACTTAATTCAATTTAATTGGTTAATTAATTGCGACAATAAATTGGCTTTATATATGGAATCATGTTTTTGCTTTTGGTTGTTCTGATGACGTGCCATGGTTAGGGACGAAAGCGCTTAAATGTATTACTAAAGTTGGACTTAAGAATTATCCTATTTGTGGATGATGATTAGTACTTTTATTATATTCTATGGTAATTTTGTGATAGTTTAATGGATTATGAATTTTCAGCTGCTGGTATGATCAACTTAATTATTGATTTGATCTTTCTTGTATTGGATAACAGTTTCATTTTCTTTGAAGGTGAATTATTTAAACAGATTATAGGGTTGTGCCACGGTGGTGCAGCAGTTAGCGTTGTTGCCTCACAGCAAGAGGTTCTCTGGTTCAATTCTTGGCTGGGGTGTCTTCTGTGCGGAGTCTGCATGTCTTCCCTGTGGTTGCATGGGTTTCCTCCGGGTGCTCTGATTTTCTCCCACATCCCAAAGACATGCTGTAGGAGGATTGGACACTCCAAATTGTCCCTAGGTGTGAGTGTGTGTGTGTGTGTGTGTGCGTGTGCCTTCTGTGAAAGGTTGGGTGCCGGACTGGCACCTTGGCACCATAAATCTCCACTGCCAATCATGAGAGGACAGGTGATCTGCTGTGGCAACCCCTAACCGGGAAAAAGCTGAAAGAAGAAGAAGATAGGGTTGATAATGGGAGCACTTTTTTTTTTTTTTTTTTGGAGACATTTTTTTTTCTTTTCTCCTTAGTCTGTTCTGCATCAAAAATGTCTTTAATCATCCAGGAAAAGTACTCTGAAGACAGCTGGATGCAGCAGCCTGAATCTCACACATGCTTCTCGACATTCCCTGATTACAAGGATAAATTTGTTTCTCTTCTACCTGGTGTACAGTGAGCAATAATTTTCCACAATTATTCCGCTGTCTCCAGTTTTAACACATTTCCATTCTGACACAGCACCTTCTGCTGTTGTGATGGCATCTTTGCTAATTAAAGTCTTAGCTGCTTTCTCATGGCCAGGTTTGTAGCATGTACTCATTGAGCCTGTTCAATTAATACATTAATAAAACCTCCTGTGGAACATCAGTCCAATTACTTATTTGTGTGTTTATATAATGAATACAGCATGTTTATTTCAGTTTCTCTACTACAGCAGAAAACCTCAGGTTTTCTCTGGGTGCTCTGTCTTCCAACTCTGCTATGTTCTGAAACAGCTCTTTTTGAGAAGCGTCATACTTAGCTAGCCTTTTCTTCATTTTTACCACAGACTTTTGCAGTTTTATCAATTCATCTGAATAGCTAGTTCAAACTTTTTCTGTTTTTCCAGTTTTTTGTTATTTGAGTTGATATACACTTCCAGTGTTTCATTTATTCTAATCACCTCTAAATTATTTATTTATTTATTTATTTTACATTTGTTTACCGGGAGAGTCCGACTGGGCATAAAACCCTTTTTCAGTGGAGGCCCGGGGAGAAAAGCTCAGTTGTTAGTAACCTATTTTGTTAGTAGAAAATTATATAATACAATAAAGAAAAAAATAGTAACAGATATAGGGTGGCCTAATGGTTAAGGTGTTTGCCTTGCAAGCACAAGGTGCAGGGTTTGAGTCTCACAAGGGATAAATGGCTAGGCTTAAAATGACTCGCAAGGGCAGTTAGCTTAGTACTAACCTATGAACCTATAATGGTAAAAAGACTAGAACAGAATAAATTGGTCAAGTGGGAGACAAGACCAATAATCTTGTATAACAATGCTTCTAGAAGACAGTTATTACAGTAGTAGCAGGTAGTGACATTGTATACAATAAAAGTGCAATTACGATACTTAGTCTTATATACAGGTAGCATAGCAAATTGATGACTTAAAATGTGGTAGATATTAACAATGAAAAATTAAAAAAACAACATAAGTTAGTCATATAGCTTTAATTCAATGCTCATTACATATGCAATTAAAATATTAAAATCAGCTACTTCCATGGTTTGGGCTACCCATGCCCAGTACATGTGCAAGTCCAGGAATTGGTGAGGTGTGCTTTAATGTGATGCTTGAAGTTTTTTAAGCTAGTTATAGTTCTAATTTCAAGCGGTAAGGCATTCCGCAGTTTAGCAATGTAGTAGGAGTATAGAGAGTCACCTGAGCTATTTTTAGTACTGGTTACTTCAATTAGAGCTTTATTAGTGGATCTTAGTGGACGGGTACTTATATGGGGATTGAGGAGGCCTTGTAGAGCTGGTGTTTTATCGGGTTTATAGTACATTTGGTGAGCAGTAGAGAGTTGCGTGAGAATGAGTTGGTGGTGCAGTTCTAACCAAGATAGTTGTCTTAGGGCCTTACAATGATGGGTTCTAGGAAGACAGCTAGTGGCAAATTTAGCTATCTTATTATATCAGGCATCTAGCTTGCTTAGGTCTGATTTGGAGAGGTTGGTAAGGATGGGTGAGGCGTATAGTAAAGTTGACAGAAGATGAGTTCTGGCTGTGGTTATTCTGGAGTTTGTGGTTAGGTAGTTTTTGCATCTGTATAAAATACCTATTTTCTTGTGTACTTTTTTACAGTCTGGGCTATGTGTAAGTCAAACTTCAGATTTTAATCAATAACAACACCGAGAAGTTGGGTGGATGGTATTGGATAAATCAAAGTCTTATTATTGGATGTAATGTTTAAGTAAGTGGATTGGGTGTTGAATTTACTGGAGTGGAAGAGCATGAGTATAATTTTATTCAGGTTCGAGATTAATTGGGCATCTGACAACCATGATTCAATAGCACTGAAGGATGTTTGGGTTAAGTTCTGTAGTTCAGGTAGAGTTGGGGCAGAACATATGACCGTGGAGTCATCTGCATACTGTACAAGGGTGGCTAGAGTTGTAGCATTACGGAGATTTGTAAACAGGTTAAAAAGGAGGGGGGCTGAGAATAGACCCCTGATGCATGCCCATAGTCACTGGTAGTAAGGGAAAAAGAGCTTTGTTCCACCGTACTGCTTGCTGATGATCTATGAGGTAGTTCTGAAACCAGGCTAGAATGGAGTAGCTTAGGTGGTTCAGTGTGGACAAGGCAGTCAGCAGTTTGTTATGAGACACTGTATTGAAGGCTTTTGATAAGTCTAAAAAGATTGCTGATACTAGCTCACCTTTACTTCTAAGTTGACTGATGGTGATAGTGAAGCTAATAAGGGCTGTGGTAGTACTATAGTAGGGGCGAAAGCCATGCTGAGTATTTGTAAGTAATTTATTGTCTAGGAGATGGTTAAGTATTTGGGTGTGAACACACCTTTCAAGGATTTTTGATAGAGGGGAAAGGATTGCTATGGGCCGATAATTAGAGAAGTCGGTGTAGGGTTCTCTTTTGTGTAGGGGTATGATGTGAGTCATTTTCCAGAGAGTGGGGATGCATTGCTCAGATATGGAATGGTTAACTAGTAGGGAAACTGGATAGGAGATGGCTTCAGCTGCTATTTTTAAGTATGTTGAGGGTAGGTTGTCAGCTGCCAGGGTTGTGGGTTTTAGCCTGAGCAAGTATTTGTGTATGTTGTGTGTTGGGACTAGTTTTAAGGAGACTACATTGTTATTATCTAGTAGAGAGGTTAGGTTGATGGGCAGTGATGGGAAGTTTTGGTTAGTAAGGATTTTGATGAAGTCAATAAAGTATTTATTAAACTGGGTAGCAATACATTCTAGAGGATTACTTGCTGTTGGTTGAGGGGTCTTAGTTTGACTTGGATGTACTATTTTATTTAAAATGGTCCAGAATTTTGCACTCAGGAGAAACTGAGCAGCAAATTCTGCTAAAAACAATCTATAGACCTGATTTCAGCCCTGTCCTTTCTGGGTAGATACCTAGTTTGAAGCAGACAAAAAGTGACAGTTTAAGTACCTTTTTGTTATAATTCCAGTGTATCTGCTGGGTTACCCCTTTTCAAATAGAGCATTATCTTGGTTTACTGATAACTAAAAAGAAAAAGTTTAATTGGGGAATGCATTTACAGCTGATTGGGGTGGGGAGCAGCTGCTATCCCTAGCCGTGGGGAGAGCCAGTTATTTCTGCTTTAGACCAGGTGCTTTCTACAGTAGCAGGCTAAGAGGTAAACATAGCTAGACACCTACAGTAACTTATTTTCTTTTTAAAGCCCTTGAGTCCTTGTGGCTGGTTTCTTCACTGCAGATGCGGTCAATAGCTGAGGATTCAGCAAGTGGGGGGGGGGGGCTAAGAGAGAACCTATTCGCAGGGACAGTGGTCAAGTAACTTATTTAATTTATTTTTCCTGTACATTACTGGGAGCTATCTCTTGAACCAAACCTGAAGCTTGAACTACTTTTCGCTGAATAGCTGCATGATTCTTCCCAGACAGTGTTTTCTCTTCAACTTTGCTGCTTGACTTTGTTTTCTGGCTCTCTAAATTTCTTCTTTGCTGGCATCCAGTCAGTGAACATACTAGACAATAACTTAATTTTTTTTACTCAAACTGACAAATTCACTGGTTCCCTGTTCTCAGTTTATGTTGTCACACTGGGAGAGCTGAAATTAAGCTGTTGATCAAAGTGCAGCCATCTTGGGAGTCCCAACTTAAAATATATTTTTCACAAATCCTAAAACTAGAATCTAAAATGTTATGGGATATTGATGTGGGACCATAGAGATATCAGGTAGCATTGTATTTTTCTCATTTGGTGGCTTGCAAGAGGTATTATGAGTATCATAGATACAATGAGTTCCAGAATCCAGAGGAATTCCCTTGCTAAAACAGTTGCCTGAATGAAAAAAAAAACTCAGGAATAGATCTTAATACACATACATTTATATATTTTGTTAAACAGCCAGGTACACTGTCAGGCCCTATGCAGGAAGTACATTTTGTCTTAGAAAGCACCTTCAATACATGAACCTTACTGATGACAGGTAGGTTAGGAATACAGGGAGGTGAAGACCAGGGGGGATATGTATTTGTGCTAAAGCTGATGAAGAATTTATTTGCTAGTACATTGGTTATGTATGTTGGATCCAAGCAGAAGGTGTCATTTTGAATACGTTCAGAGCAATCTTGGTTCTTATTCTTTAATTTCCTAATGTAGCCAAAGAAGGATTTATAATTGTCCTTGGCCTCATATGCTAACTTAAGTGCATGGATTGTTTCAGTAGATTTCATAGTATTCCACAACTTCTAGTAATAGTTCTGATGTTATACTTAACATGAGTTTTTTTTGGATCTGTTGTACAATATCACAATTTCTTTCTTTTATAGATTTTATTTATGTTGGATGGCCACTAATGTTTTTTTTAACTTCCTATAATATTCTGTTTTGGTTGGAACCACCAACTATGTACATTTACTTAAGTGGGCATAGAACTTCTTTGTAAAGCTGCATGCTGTGACAGCAACGGAGTTATTATTCCTATACTTGAATTTTGAAACTCTGTCATAGAATTGGATAGGATGAGGTCTGTACATTTGAAATCCTTCAGTTCTGAGATAATCAATGTGGTGTATGAGTTTGTGTGTGTGTGTGTGTGTGTGTGTGTGTGTGTGTGTGCGCGTTGGGGGGAGTTAGAGATTTTGGAAATGAAAATCACAAGTTTATGGTCTGATGTAACCAGGAAGGAAGGGTAATAGGGGAATAGTGCATCAGGCATCTACATCTTTAAGGACCAGATAAGGGATATTATGCCCTCTGGTGGTTTTATTAATTACCTGTTCCAGGGTGATTTAGTTTATTAAATCAAAGAACTTCTTGGCATAGCCTACACTGGAGGTTTACAAGTTAATTGAGTGGTAAATAAAGCCTCCCATTATAAACTGAGCACTTGTTAAAACGGGGAGATTGATGAGTACATTTAGGAATCATAAATGATCGTCTGGGACATGGCGGGTGTCCTGTAACAGGCTATAAGCTTATAGTCTGCCCTGTGCAGGATGATCTACAGTTCTATGAGTTGAGTTTTTATGTCTCAATGAATCTTCCTGGAGGTGACATGGTCCTTGAAAAAAATATGAAGATGCTACAGCAGTTGCCATGCAGGTGCAAAACCCAGGTATAGAGCGAGTGCTTTCTTTGCATTCAAATCATGTCTCCATAATTACAAAAATATGGAAATCTTCCAGATGTAGGACAGCCTCAGCTTCAGGCTGTTTGTTGATATGAATTCTTATGATCCAATTTTGGGATGGATATGCTTGCTACATTGGAAGGACCATTACACATACCATACCAAAATAGGGCTATGGTGGCAGAAAAGGCTTTAGCCAGTATACTGAAGCCTTGCAATGAGAAGTGCAGGTTGTACTTTGTGAAACAAATTGCTCTGTCTAGCATCTCATCCCATGCTGAACTTAGTGAATCCCCGAGAATAATACCAATTATTTAACAAATTGTTCAAGACAATTTTCTTGTCTTTATGCCTAGACATTATTCATGGAAAAGGTAGGATTACAATCATGAGAAGTGTTTTTCCTGCATTTGTCAAATGCATGGAGAGTCCCAACATTTCTCTTTCCATGTCCCTCTTGAATTTGCACCACATGTCATTCACTCCTGCATGGACTACTGCCATGTCTTTTTTTTTTCAATAAACATCTTTATTAAATTATCACATATGACATAGGCAATCTTACATTTATATAAATGAAAAACAAAAATGACACCACTTTAGTTGCAAACATTATACATCACAGACACACTGAAACAAGTGTAGTTGCCAACATTATATATTACTTATAATCTATCCAATCATTGTCAGTTAAACATTATATGGCTCATTCAAATCCCGCCTCTTAAATCTCGTTCATTCTCTGCATATATTCTTCCCACAATTCCCATTTTTCCTATCTAGTTTGCTCCTTCTGTTTTCTAAAGATCCCAATTCCAGTTGTTTTATCTCTCTTTCCATATTCACTACTTCTAGTAAAGTTGGTCTAGACTTGATTTCCATTTTCTAGTAATTGTTTTTTTGGCAGCCATCATAATTAGACTCAGCAAGGCTTTACTATGTCTAGGAAATTTCAATTCTGTATCATATCTCAAAAAGATCATCTCCCCAGTCAATCCAATCCACCCACCCAGCATCTCTGATACAGCGCTCTGCAAGGAGTCTCTAAAGTCTGCCAGCTCATTACATTCCCAAAAAGTATGATCCCAGCCACCTCTTTCTTGCCCATCACACCTCCAACATTTGCTATCCACATGAAAAATTATCTGGAGTCTACTTGGGTATAAAAATTCCAGCGTAAACACTTCCAGGCAAAGATCCTAAATCTTCTACATTTTTTTGCACATTTGGGAGATATACATATATTTCCCCATTGTCTCTTTGTGAATTGCTTATACAGCCTCTCTTCCCAATCCTTTTTAAGCTCCTCTGACTGATTCTTATAATTATAATGCAATATTTTATATGCTTTACTAATTATTCCTTTTTTAACAACAGTTTCTGTTCTAGACTGTATTAGAAACTCTACCAGTGCTAGTGTTTCATTTAGGATTCCCCCATTTCTTTCTCTTTGCCTACACTCTGATATTAATCCTTGATAGGGAAGGCAATCTCTAACCTGCAATCCAAAAAAATTCTTGGCCTATTCCCATTCTATTACCTTTACCTTTCTAGTTATTTTCTCCCAATACCTTGGGTCTTTTGATAATTTTCTTCAATAAATTCCACCCCCCTCTTGCCTATTATTTGTGTCCCTAATGACAGTCATCCCTATCAGCAGAATCTCTTTTCTCCACTCTCATGCTGGTTTTATTTTAAAATTCTCCCTGCTATTTTATGAATATAATACTTTGTATGATTTTTGTTGTTCTTCTTAAAAGTCTGCATCCTAAATCCCAATCATTCTTTATTTTTTAAACTTCCTCCTTGTATTATCATCACTCCTTTTCATTTTGAATTATAGTTTTCTGCTTGTGCTATGTATAAGAGTCTTAATTACCACCATATCTTAGTCATACTTAACTTTTGTAATGGTCCTTAGAGCCTTTGTTATATCAGAGATCCTGTCCTCTGAAAGACATCTCACCATAACCCATTCTTCGGCTAGTGTTGTGAGTGGAGACAGTACAGTTGTGTAAGTAAACTCACTATAATAGATGTTCAAATGAACACTGCTGCAGTAGGCTAAGATATTATCAGCTACCTGCATGGGGTATAACAGCCAACAATTTTCCATAGACTGAGGGCAACTTTGACATGCTCAAATGGTCAGTCTGAACTGAAATGACTTAGGCACTAAGCCCAGCAGAGCTCTCTTGCCAACACAGAGAGGGATGCTGAGCCCTGAGTGGACATTGCTAGAAAAGGCAAAACACATGTTCACACTCTGGCATAAAAAAACACACCAAAAACCAAGGGGAATGGGGAGAGGGAGCAGATACTGCAGCAGTGATTGGTTGGGCATCTACCACAATGGTAAATTTACTTCTACAGCTATAATATGTTCTCCATAATGATCACTGCTGCAGTAGCAGAAACTATATGGGTAAATTACAATATATTAGAACAACTGGAAGGTGGAATGTGGAAGGGAAAGGGTCTAGAGAGCCCTAGAGAATGGTCCTAGAAAAGCCTATCCTAGAACTGGAAAAGTAATCTATGTGACAACCCACAAATGGACCAGTAATCAAGGAGCTTCAGTCCTCACAACTGGCAACAGTTGGGGATGTTCATGGAGAGGATAACAGGTACACATGCAGTACTTCCAGATACAGCTTCCTGCATCAAGTGCAATTTCTCTTAAGAGCACACAGAGAACACAGTCAGCCCAGGTCCGGTTTTTCCCTCTTTGTCCAGATCCCCAATAAGACTGCTCACTGGCACAGCTACAGAGTTGAGATCTCTGCTGAGTGACCAAGCCAAGTCCTACTAGCACCCTCTCTGTCCAACCAGTGCTTTGTGTCCCTGCCCAAGTAGCTGACATACACACTCTTTGAGGTTTGATTTACACACACATGCACACACACACACACCTGGGAGAGGCTGGCACAGGTTTACTAGATATGCCTCCTTCTGTCCTGACTATAACGTAGTTAGCACTGCCACCAGTCAATTCCTTATCAGCTACCTTAAAGCCCTTAACACAGGGTGTCCAATTTTACTGTGTAATATTAATATTAATACAAATGGTAATTTGACCAAGAGCAAGGCTATTAGGAGTGACCCACACAGTGTCACCAAATAAATAGGCACGTACTCTCAAAACTTAAACATCTCTACACAGATCAGCCACAATAAAAGGTTTAAATATATTTAATAACAAATAATAAAGGCACAAGAAAATACTCAGTATATTTTCACAGTGTCATCAGAGTTCAAAATCATGGGAAATATTTAAAATAGCACTGAAGGACAGTCTCAAATAAATAAAGAAAAATATCTAAACTAAGCTTCACTATATTTCTGACTGTATCTAAGAGAGTTACTGTACCCTAGAAACTTACTTCATTAGAGCAAGGCAGATGTCTTGGTGAATGGTTCTTGTCAGGTCCAAGACTGAATACAGAATGTTCTGTCTCTCTAAGAGACTTCTCAAATTAATATCTCAAATATTACTGCTGAGATAGCTTGCAGAATGACATAATTTCTTGTCATCTGACTCTCTCCCAGGTGAAACCCACACTTCTGGAAGCTGGCAGTATTTAACATCTACCTGTGAAAATAAATAGAGCTCAGATCTTTGGCAGATGCTGGAAGTCATAAAGCAATTACATTCCTCCACATTTTAAGACCAGTAATTAATTCACCCTAAAGACAATACAGAAAGTTCCCTAGTACAGACACTGTGTCTCCAGCTGCATTGAAAACTGAACAATGCCATCTTTTATTGTGTAGCCATAAAGTAATTTAATTTCAGTAATTTTTCTGAAATTAACCTCCTATATTCCAGTTTTCACTATTAAAATATATGCATTTAAACATTTACAATAGTGCACGTACACTTCTGTTCTCTTCCAGTAGGGCCCACTGAGGTTACATTTCAAACAGCACTTTGCAAAAACCTTTTATCAGTGTGATATACACATGGTATGCAGTTCCAAAATATTTGTAACACAAGCATCTTATATACACCATGCTTTTATTCACAAATGACATATAATTATTTACAAAATTCCAGACAGCTGTGCTGGCAGTATTTCCTATCTTCACAGTTCTTCCCCCCCTCAAAGAATCAAGCTAGTTTTTCAAGTGACCCTTGAGAATCTTTGCTTGAGAGGGTGCACCTATCTGGGAATGCATTACCCCATACTCTGTCTTGAGATCCCAGCTGCCTTTGCAATGCTGACCCCAGTACAGTGCTGCACTGTCATATCATATGCCTGCAATCCTAGGCTCCACCATAGTAATTTAAGATTTTACTGGCTGACTCCCTGTAGCCATAGATCCCCCTCAGACTTCTTCTGCCATCCACTGCAAATACTCAGCTACTCAGCACAAGGGCCTCTCTATCATGTTAAGGTTTCATCATGTTAATATGGTACAATGTATGCCCCTGTCTCCTGCCTAGCAGTTCTACCATGTAGTTAACATCACTGGCCTTCCTTACCACTTTGAAAGTTCCCTCCCAAGCTGCCTTCAGCTTGTTGTGTCTGATAGGAATGAGAACCATAACCTGCTGCCCCACAGCATACTCTCTAGCTTGAGCATTTTTGTCATACCAGACCTTTTTCTGCTGCTGGACATCTGCCAGGTACTCCTGGGCCAAGCCCATGAGTTCCCTGAGCCTTGTCCTGAGGTTTAGGACATATGTTACAACAGACTCATTGCGGGATTCACACTCATCCTCCCACTCATCATGAATCCGATCTAGAGATCCTCTCACCCTATGCCCATACAGCAACTCAAAGGGTGAACAACATGTGGATTCCTGGGGCACATCTCTGTAAGCAAACAAAAGATGGGGCAAATATTTGTCCCATGCCTTCTTAAACTGGTCTGCAAATGCCTGTAGCATGGTCTTTAGTGTAGAGTTTAACCTCTCCACCAGACCATTAGTCTTGGAATGGTAGGGGGTGGTCTTCAGATGCTTCACCACACAGTGCTTCCACAGACAAGCCAGCAGGTCTGACATGAAACTGGCACCTCTGTTAGTCAGTATTTCTTTTGGGAAACCTATCCTGCTAAAAATCTCTAACAAAGCATTTGACACCTTTTCTGCCTCAGTGGAAGACAGGGGCACCACCTCAGGATATCTGGCAGCACAGGATCATAGGATCATAGGAAGTTACTAGGCTATTGGCCCTGAGGCCCTTATAAGCCTAGCCAGGAGTTTAGCCCATGTTTAGACAAGTCAGCACCCAATGTCCCTGTCCAGCAGGGACATGGGTAGAATCCAGGGGTGTATTTATTGTTTCCCATCCAGTTATCCAGGTTGTGCTTAAAAAGAGATAATGAGGTACTCTGCTTGACATGGAGAGGAATCTATTCCACAGAAGGGGGAGTCTCTGGGACACAAATCTGTGCCACCCACAAGTCCTATTGATGTCACAGACCAGGATGAGGTCACGCATGTGGGTTACTCGAGTGGAGCTTTACTTGTGGATATGCAGCAGTCCCATCAAGGTGGGGTCTGAGATTGCTTTGTATGCCAGACAAAGGTCACTTCTTTGGAGTTTGTATGAAACTCAGTAGAGGGACAGGGCTTTTAGCCTATCTGTGTAGGGTAGATGTTTGAAGCCCTGGATTCTCCTGGTGAGGAACCTCTGTGGTTTATCCAGCTGATTCATGTGCTTTGCGAGGTACATGCCAAAGGGGGCATTGTACTCAATAATTGGCCTTATAAGGGAAGAATGCAGGGATGCTATGACCTCCTTGTCCCTGGATGAGACTACCACTAGGATATACTTCTTTCCTGTGGAACTTGGGGTACTCAGAGGCCCAACAATATCCATAGCTACCCCTCTGAAATGGCTTCTCAATCACAGCCAAAGGCAGCAAAAGAGCATTGGCCTTCTCTCTTGTCTTGCCTACCTTTTGGCACTGCTCACAAGTCCTACAGAACCCTGTTACATCTCTGGAAATCCCAGATCAATAAAAGCTCTGCATAATACATCTCTTGGTATGCTTTATGCCTGTATGAACTGCAAAGGAAATATCATGGGCTATGGCTAGAAATACCAGACGGTAGCTTCTGGGCACTACCAACTGCTGTATTATCTCACGTTCTAGGCCTCCATCAGGGGTCCACTCTCTGTACAGTAATCCTTTGTCCCAATATACACATTCCCCTCTCCTTGAGAATCAGGCGCCTCTCTGGCTGCCTCCCTTAAGCCTTGTAATTTAGGGTCTGAGAGATGAGCCTGTCTCAGCTCTCTTTTTGCACCCTTCCTAGCTCCCTTTCTACAGGAAGTTTGGTATCCTCTGACAGTGGTGCCTCACTGTCAGCCTAGGTACTACTACTCACCTGTGCCCTTGAAGTCATTCTGTCCAAGGGAACATCAGTACTCACAAGCAGCTGTGGCTCACCTTCAGTCTCCCTGCTACAGGGTAGTTCCCTCCCTGAAGTAGCCACCTCACCAGTCCTGGCTTCAAGTGTGAGGTCTGTCTGGGTTACCCCCCAGGCTACCAGACTCACATTCTTGTCTCCAAGCCTGACTGCATGCAACTGCATGTACAGAAGGTACTGTATTATCAAAATAATTTCCTATCAGGACATCTGCAGGGACATCCTCAAACACACCTATTTGCTTGCTTCCTTTTCCACCCTCCCAGTCAAGATGAACCTTAGCCAAAAGTATTTGGAATGGGGTCCCTCCTAAAGATCTGACTGGAGTACTGTCCAAGCAAGTAGTACAACTCTTTAACTTTTGCAGGCTTCACAATGGTTAGGTCAGAAGCTGTGTCTCCCTTAGCAATGGACTGTTTAACATGTGCTAAGACAGGATATAACATCTTGAGGTAGTTTGGTACCCTTGTTGTCTCCAGAAAACTTACTGCTGGCATTCTGTCATTCCCACTTACTGGCTCCCCTACCTTTTGTCCCCCACCTTGCCTCCATGGACATCTATATTCTACATGGCCTCACTAGTTACATTTAAAACATGTAACCCTTTATCCTGGCCTTGTACCTGAACTAATGGCTTCCCCTGCTAGTGGCAGACTCTGTTGGGGTGATTTACGCTGCCCACCATGGATTCCCTTAGACCCATGTGCAGCACTGGATATCAATTTCCTGTGCAGTGATGCCCTTATTGCTAGATATAGGTCTCCTTTTTTCCTCAACTCATCTGCGGTATTGCATTCCCTATCTGCCAGCCAGACCCTCAGGCAAAGTGCTAAGGGCTTGTTTCCCCACCAAAAGTTCTGCCAGCCCTTAAAAAGTGGTGACCTGACGCCCACTCCCCACCTATGAAAATAAGTGCTTAACTCAGCAATAAGTTCACACACACTTTCATCTGCCTTACGTCTATGCTCATGAAACTTTTTTTCTATAAGCTTCAGGTGTTAACTTAAAACATTCTAATATAATTATAATTTAAGAAATCAGTATCTGACAATTTAGAAACAGCAGTTACAGCTTTACCATGGAGTAAGGGGGTCAGGAACCATACCCAGAGCCCTTGGTCAACATTATACTATTTACAAACCCTTTCAAGCATATGAATAAAACTATCAAAATTATCATCCTCTGTAAATTGTGGAAGAAATTTGCTGACATTTATTGCTTCTGGGGTTTGATTATTCCCTTCCCCATTACCTCCATGACCCTAGCAAAGAGTCAGCATCTCCTTTTCATGTTGCCTCTGCCTCTCATTTTCTTCAGCCTCCAAATGTCTCAGCCTCTCTGCTGAGTCTAATGCCATCTGTTTCTTCTTTTCCTTCAGCCTCCAAATGCAACTGTGACTAAGGCTGCAATCATTTCTGCTTTATTCAGGTTGACATGCTCCAGTCCTTTGGCTTGCCACATCTCAGCCAACTGGCTCCTTGTCAGCTTGCCATAATCCTCTGCTGACATCCTTGCCTGCTCACCCTGACTAACTAAGCTAACATAAAATAAATAAAACTATTGTGATATGAAACTCTGAATGCCTACCATGCGGCTGCTTGACAGTATAAACACCTTCTTTAGTGACCACTGTTTACAGACTACAGGAGTTCAATATCCACACTACTGAATCCCAATATATGATGCGGTGATCCCACCACTGCCACCAATTGATATGTGATGACCCACCATTGGACCAGTAATCAATGAGCCTCAATCCTCACCACTGGCAACATTGGGGGATGTTCATGGAGAGGATAACAGGTACACATGCAGTACTTCCAGATACAGCTTCCTGCATCAAGTGCAATTTCCCTTAAGAGCACACAGAGAACACAGTCAGCCCAGGTCTGGTTTTTCCCTCTTTGTCCAGATCCCCAATAAGACTGCTCACTGGCACAGCTACAGAGTTGAGATCTCCGTTGAGTGACCAAGCCAAGTCCTACTAGCACCCTCTCTGTCCAATCGGTGCTTTGTGTCCCTGCCAAGTAGCTGACACACACACACACACTCTTTGAGGTTTGATTTACACACACACACACACACACACACACACACACACACACACACACACACACACACACACACACACACACCTGGGAGAGGCTGACACAAGTTTACTAGTAATGCCCCCTTCTGCTCAGACTGTAACGTAGTTATCACTGCCACTAGTCAGCTCCTTATCAGCTACTTAAGGCTCTTAACAAAGGGTATCCAATATTACTGTGTAATATTAGTACCTGAAGTAGTTTACTTCATTTGGTCTTCAACCTGTGGGTTACAGATCTGTATCGGATCCAAGCCGGCAACTTTTACTAGCATCTGCTCCAAGCTCCAAACACCTCCCCTTATCCATAATACACCTCCACTACCTTCCATCCCCAGATCTCATTTCCCACGAATAGCTCTGCATCGTAATCTCTTGAGCTCCAACTTTGTCAAGTGGGTAAAAACCTTCTGAATTTCTTTTTCTCAAAAAAATTGTTGGGTAGTGTTAGTATAGGTTCCTCTTTCTCCTCCCCTCGCTTAGTGCATCGAGTTGTAGTGTTTTAGGGTAGTTAGAGTAGTTTTGTATTGCTGTGTAGATTTTTGCTTCCCTCTCCCCCTCAGTGTTTTCTGTGTATGACTGTGGTGAGTGGGTGTGTGTGTGCCATTAAGAAAGAAACTATTTTTTTCTTAAGTTCTCTTTCTACTGACAGTATGGCTGAAAATCTTGTTTTCACGCGTTGTACTGAGTGTGGCCGTAAATTATCCCCTGCGGATGGCCACACTTTATGTTATTTGTGCCTGGGCATGGCCCATCTGAGTGTGAACTATGGTATATGTGTGGGCTTCAACTCCCATGCCATTAAAGATACGAAGGCCAAGTTGGCTCACAAAGGCCTTCTTCCCCCTTCAGAGTCTATTTCCCCGTCTCCGGCTTTGGTTACAGTGGCTGCTGTGGCCGCCTCTCTTCCCCTGGCTACTCCTCCCTCCCAGGCTGGGACTCAACCTCCTGTACTAAAGCCTGTGGCAGTGGAGCAGAAAAGACGTAGAGAGAAGGAGAGAGAGTTGAAAGTGAGGGAAAAGCAAAATATGTCTCCGGACCTTGCTTCACCTGCAAAAACACCATGGATCTGTGACTCCCCTCACCTCCGATCTCAGAGGTTCTCCCCGGAGCCAGAGGAGACACGTTCAGCTTCTCGGGCCTCAGTGCCCCGATCCACCAGGTCGGAGTCTGTGGCTTTGTCGAGGTCCACCCTGTCCTTGTCTGACATTGAGCTAGATGAAATGATGAGGAGGTTTATCTGTACTCAGATCCTGATGGAGTGGGGAGATTGCTTCCTTTTTTCAAACTCATATCGCCTTCTCTGATCTGACCTTCAGGTTCAGAGTATTCGGATCAGAGGTTGGCTTTGGTCAGGGGTCAGCGCTGACAGTGCCTGCTTCCTCAATGCTGACAGCTGCCTGGAGCATATTGGATCTGACCAGCTCGGATCTGAGCTGCTCTCGGAGCCGGAGCTTGGGTGTCGGATCCGAGGGAGTGGAACCTTTTTCTTTGGCTCCGACTTTGTCGGGCCAAGTTCCCTCCCTCAGATCTTCATCCATCTCGGGCCCAGCTCTGATTCTCTCATCGGACTCAAGGAGACGGGCCTGCTTATTGGTTTCTAAGGAGGTTTGCTCTCCTTCAGTGTTTGATGTGGTAGAAAGGGTTCTCTCTGCTGAATCGAGACCCCTGACTGCCCCCTTGGACTCCACCCAGACACCCTCAGCTCTGTCTATGGTCCCCATCATTTTACCAGAGGGACAGCCCATGCTCGGGGAGCCCCAGATGGTTCCCCTTGAACAAGTGGCTTACGAGCACTCCCTGGAGAGGTACCTCGCAAGCATACGTGCAAGAGGAGGCTCTTGGACTCCACTGTGTCCCTCACCGAGGACACGGACTTGGATGATGGAGAAGGTTCCCCTAGGTCACCTCCTGAGGATGTCTCCTTTGGAGACATCATGGAAATCCTGCACCAACGGGTAGGTTGGTCTGCCCCCAAACCTTCTTCTGATGAGTCCGTGTTCCTGGAGGCTTTTGGCATGGGCCCATCTACTTCCTGGGTGTCCCCTCCCACGGATCCTTTGGTGGATCTGGTCACCTCGCAGGCATGGAAGGAACCGGACACCATGGAACCTATCTTGAAAAGACCAGATAAGATTTTAAGCCCCCCCCCCATAGACAGACCAGCATGGAACAAGGGCTCTCCTGTAGATGCTATGGTGGGAGCAGCAGCCACTAATAAGGAACTTGCTTAGGAGAGTTCCTCGGTCCATCCTCTTGACCGAGAGTCACAGATGATGGACTGCCTAGGGAAGCAGGTTTACGCTTCAGCTACCTTTTCGATTAGGGCACTGAACTACTAGGCCCATGTCACCAGACTCCAATGTGACCTGGTAAAGGAGCTGGAGGAGTCTCCCACCAAGTCCATGTCGCAGGAGGACAAGGCTTTGTTCTCCGCAAGGATGGCCACTTTAAAAGCAGTATCTAACATGTCCATGCGACTCCTTCCACATGCTATGGAAGGAGCGGCTAGGGTGGCTGGGTCCGGCGTGTCCATGAGGTGCAACGCCTGGCTCAGGTAATGTCAATTTTCAGAAGCCTTCAAGGCGTCCTTTGCCAATGCCCCTTATGACAGCTCTACACTCTTTGGTAAGACCGTCAAAGAGACATTAGTCCAGAGTGAGAAGGATGGGAAGACATTGTCTGCTGCCGGGATCCACTTCTCTAACCCTCAAAGGTCCTTTTCCCAGAACCAGAGAGGGCAAAAGAAGATGTGGTTCCAGAAGTCACAGTATTCTCGAGAGAGGGGGACAGAATGGATGCCGGCCCAGAGGCAGAGGGGGTCCAAGGAATTTTGGGTCTCAAGAACCTTTCTCGGACAGACCCGGGCAGCAACCCTGAGGGGTTGCCCAACTGCTCTACTTTGGAGTCAGTTGGGGGACAACTGTCCTTGCACCTAGCGGCATGGAAGTCCATAACAATGGACCGCTGGGTGCTTCAGATCACATCCAGAGGATACTCTATCCCCTTCATGGTTTTCCCCAAATCTCCCGGACACCTCCCGGATGTACTGCCCATGCAAAGGGAGGCAGCAGCACAGGAAATTTCCAAGCTGCTAGAAAAATGAGCCATCAAAACCATCCCCCCAGATCAGTCCAGATCGGGCTTCTACTCCAGCTTCTTTTTGGTGCCAAAGAAAACGGGGGACTTAAGGCCCATTCTGGACCTCTCTACCCTGAACCTGTCAGTTGCCAAAGAGAAGTTCCAAATGGTCACATTACAGTCCATCATGCCGTACCTGCAAGAGAACAAGTGGATGTGCTTTACACCATCAGGATGCTTACTATCACATAAAAATGCACAGAAGCTCCAGGAGGTTCCTCCACTTCTGGCTAGAAGTCAATCATTACCAATTTCGAGTCCTACCCTTTGGTCTCACCACAGCCCCAGGGTGTTTACCAAAGTGATGGCAGTGGTAACGGCTCACGTGAGGCTTCAGTTGGATTCAGGTCTATCCATACCTGGACGACTGGCTCCTCACTGCTCCCACCAGGCATCTACTCTCCTAAACAGAGATTATTTCCTGACTCTTGCCCTGTGTTTGGGGATCACAATCAACACATACAAATCTCTCCTAGATCCTGTACACATGATAGACTACATCGGTGCCAGGACAGATACTCTTCAGTGCAAAATCTTCCTGACCTCAGAGAGAGTTCAAAACCTGAGGATGCATGTCTCCGTGATCTACCACTCTCATCTCCCAATGGCAGAATTGGTATTGAGGGCCTTAGGCTCGATCGCAGTGACCATAGCTCTTCTCCCATGTGCCTGGTTACACATGAGAATTCTACAGTAGACTCTAGCAGTACAATGGTCCCTGTTGGAACTGCCATTGACATATCCAAATCAACTCAGTCGAGTCTGTCGATCATCCCTCATATGGTGGATGTGCTCTCTTGACATTTTGGAGGGATGACCTTTTGTTCCAGCCCCGGCCCAAGCCACAGTGACCACGAATGCCACCCAACTTGGGTGGGGGGGGGTCATTGTTCAGGCAGGATAGTCCAAGGTTTGTGGTCCCCCATAGAGATCAGCTTGCACATACATGTCCTAGAGATGAGGGTGGTCCTTCTAGCTTTGCAGGCCCCTCATGCCTTTCTTCCTCTGGGAATGATTGCTATTCAGTCAGACAACATGTCAGTGGTCTGGTATATCAACAAACAGGGAGGGACCAGATCTTACCCCCTTTGTGGTGAGGCCATGAGAGTGTGCGAATGGGTGATCTCCACCGGTCGCTTTCTCATCGCAACTCACATTTCAGGATGGTCCAACATCCTAGTGGATAGGCTAAGTCAGACCATTCTGATGTCTTATGAGTGGTCTCTGAATCTGTCAGTAGTGGAACAGATCTTCAGAGAGTGGGATCAACCTTGCTGCGATCTCTTTACAGCTCCTGCCAACGCGAAGTGCAGCAAGTTTTTCGCTCTGAACCCCCTGCCGGAGGAGTCCCCCAGAGATGCTCAAATTCATGCTTGGCCTCCCAGTCTTCTGCATACTTACCCGCTAGTACCTCTCATTCCGAGGTTTCTACAGAAAGCTCATCGAATGGGGAGCAAAGTGATCCTCATTGCCCCGTTCTGGCCTTGCCAGGTATGGTTTCCCTTCCTTTGGTCTCACCTTCTGGCTCCGCCTTGGATCCTAGATCCCATTCAGGATCTAATTTCACACCCTTCAGGAGTGCCTCATCCAAATCTGGAAAGCCTGAAGCTCACAGCTTGGCTGCTCCAGTTCCCGTGATTTCTAGGACTTCTGGACTATACCCCACAGTTAGATTTATTTTGGTAGCTGCTCATAAGTCTTCGACAAGGAAGGTTTATCGCAGCAGGTGGAAATGTTTTTCCTTTTGGGCCTCTCAAAGGAGTTTAGACCCTTTCACGGCTCTTATGTCCACCATTCTTGATTTTCTAGCTGATATTTTTCAACACACAGCTAGTTCTTCTACTGTCAGGGTTCAGTTTGGTGCCATCTCTCATTTTCATGTGGGTGAGAATTTTGCCTCTTTAGCCTCTTCCAGACTGTGTAAAGCCTTTATTAAAGGCACCTTTTTGTTATGCCACCCAATCAAAGATCCTGTTCCCCCATGGGGCCTTACTATGGTTCTTCAAGCTTTGGTCACTCGGCCTTTCGAGCCTGTTGCAACTGCAGATCTGAAATTTTTATCTTGGAAAACAGCTTTTGTGGTGGCTATTACCTCTGCCAAAAGGGTTTCAGAATTACAGGCCTTGTCCATCAAAATTCCTTACATGATTTTTCACAAAGATAGGGTTTCCCTTTGAACCAATCCATCCTTTCTTCTTAAGCTGGCATCACCAGTCAACATCAATCAGACTATCAATTTGCCTGTGTTTTTTCCTAATTTTACTAACAAGATGGAATACAAACTTCACATGTTGGATGTTCATAAACAGTTACGATTCTATTTACACAGGACAAACAATTTCCGTAAATCTGATCAATTGTTTGTATCCTTCTATAAACCCTTTTTGGGGAACCTATCTCCAAGGTCACTATGGGTAGATGGATTTCTTCATGCACCCTGCAGGTCTATAAGAACAGCGGCATGTCTCCTCCAGGTCAGGTGAAAGCTCATTCCACTAGGTCCATGGGTACGTCTGTGGCCTTTTGGTCTAGAGTGTCTTTGGATGATATTTGTTCTGCAGCTTCTTGGTCCTCATCTCATACATTTATTTCTCATTACAAATTGGATTTGATTTCCAGAAGGAGAGCATCCTTTGGTTCCATAGTGTTCCGGAATATCCTTCCATGAGGGCTTCCCAGGAGTTTAGTAGCTGGGGACTCTGTCCCACAGGTTGAAGACCAAATGAAGTAAACTACTTCAGATAAAGAAGTTATGTACTCACCATAACGTTTCATCTGAGTAGTTGTACTTCATTTGTCTTCAACGTCCCTCCCTCTTTCCCCCAGACCTTGGCATATGATCAGCCTATGGGCTGCAGTATAGGTCACAAGTAAATTTTTCAGGTCGGGTTATCAGGATAAGGTTCAGCAAACTCAATCTGGGAATGGAAGGCAGTGGAGATGTATTATGGGTAAGGGGAGGAATTTGGAGCTTGGAGCAGATGCTAGGAAACGTTGCCGGCACGGATCCGATACGGATCCATAACCCACAGGTTGAAGACAAATGAAGTACAACTACTCAGATGGAACGTTATGGTGAGTACATAACTTCTTTATTAATACAAATGGTAGTTTGAAGAGCAAGGCTATTAGGAGTGGCTCACATAGTGTCACCAAATAAATATACCAATACTCTCAAAACTTAAATATTTCCACACAGATCAGCCACAATGAAAGGTTTAAATATATTTAATAATAAATAATAAAAGAACAAGAAAATACTCAGTATATATTCACAGTGACATCACAGTTCAAAATTTCAGGAAATATTTAAAACAACACTGAAGGACAGTCTTAAATAAATAAAGAAAAATATCTAAACTAAGCTTCACTATATTCCTGACTGTATCTAAGAGAGTTACTATACCCTAGAAACTTACTTCATTAGAGCACGGCAGATGTTGTGGTGAATGGTTCTTGTTAGGTCCAAGACCAAATGCAGAATGCTCTGTATCACTTTTAAGGTTGCATTTTGTGTGTATATTTATATGTATTCAATTTTGTGACATGTCTTTTGTATAAATATTATTCTTTCTGTCCTGTTCCTTTAAGAAGTAAATTATTTGATCAACTGAAGGTTTAATTGAAAGTTTAAATGATTGTATTATAAAAGGAAAGGGGGTATATGATGTATTTTATCTGATGAAGTCTGGTATTTTGAAAAAAAGTGCTTATCTTTTTTAATTGTTTTTGGCTTGTTAAAGTCAGTTTTACTTCTTTCCTGTGGCTTGGCAGTGTTTTTTTTATTTTATTTTATTTGTGTGACTGCAGTACACTGGAGAATATTTTGTGGTTATTCGGTTGTGATTATTTTATAAAAAAAATTGAAATACTGAGGAATTTTGTACATTCTGTTTTCTTAAGAGCAGCAATATGGCTATCATTGAAACAACAGACTATGAAAAACACCTCTTCCAGTGCTGACAGCACTTGTTGAGATGAAAGGAGGATCTGCGAATTATAATTGTACCAATTGATATTATTATATGAAGAACTGAGAAACCTCAGTGTTATCCCACTGAAAACACTGGCACATTCTGGAATTAGGCTCAGAAAAACAGAATACAGGGAGATGCAGATACCATATTGTCTTCTAAATCTGCATCAGAAATCTGGGGAAAAAACTGCATCTATCCCTTTACATTCCTTTAATGATTCAAAATCTTGAACTTCTTCAGGGAAAGAGGAATATTTTTTTCTTTTACCAGAAATCACCTTATAAGAAGGGTTAATAGCCTACACAGGATCCTTAGGCAAGCCCAACAAAATACTCTTATGTAGAGAAAATGACACAAGAGTAGTTAAATATTTAGTTTTCTCTCACTTTTGTGGCAAGAACGTTGGGGCACATAGGCATAGTATTGCCTCAACAGCTTCTCCAGTGAAGGGCACAGCATTCTGACTAAGCAAGAGTGCATTCCCATCCCCTTCTCAATGGCTGAAAAAAATGGTTCTGCCTTTCCCAATAAGGGGATTCCAACAGCCACAGAAGAAGTGCCTAACCCCCAGTCCCTGGTGGTTGTATGGACAACATCAGAGGAACCTGAGGAAAAATATGAGTGATCTGAGGACACTTTGACCACAGCAGTTTCACCGACATGCAGCTGTGGCAAATTACTAGCCTTGGGATGGCAAAGGCTGTTTCGTTAACTTTTTCTATCTGTGACTGGAAGAAGGTTTGACAGAGGTTGTTTGTTCCATCATCAAGCCATAAATGGTGCTTGTTTCCTGGGGAAGCTTAGCAGCAATAGTCAGTAAAACAGGAAAGTAAAACAATCACTTTTTCCCACACAAAACACAGCAAAAACACATTAAACACTTTCCCCAGCCACAAAAAGTAAAATAAATACAGTTTCTCCACAGAAAAATAGCTTTCAACAACTCTTAACAACTTCTTATCACAAAAATAAAAATGCAGTATGATAGCCAATAAAAAATACTTAACTTTGAAACAGTTCTTTTTCACAAAAACATAGTTTAAAAAAAAACAACAAAAAAAGTAATGTGGGGGTCCCCCCTCCTTCCCTGAAGGGAACTCCATTACATAAAAGCTGCAAAGGGCATTTTTCCCTAAGTAGTTTTTTTAGTTAGCTCATCTTGTGCTAATAGTCTCAGCACATGGAAAGTGGCCTGAAACTTTGGAAGCTGGCCGACTGTTTTATCCTTTGCAGGATATCCCATATAGCTTAGACTACTGCAGCAGTGATCAGTATGAAGCACATGCTGTGTGCCTAACTATACAGTCACCTATCACTAAGACATTTTTATTAGTACAGTGGTTTGGAGTAGTAGATTAGGCAAGAGTTGACTTTAGGTGGCTCTTTGCTGTGGCTGTGCATGAATGAGTTGAAATATTGGATTACTGCTACTTAGTTTTCATAGATGTTAATGGGACATTGCTTTCATTGTGGCAGACATATGAAGTTCGCTGTTAAATGTTTCGTTTTCTATTTCTCTAAGAGGGAAGCCTGCAGATTAGTTACATACTTGTGTCTCTCATAGACAGAATTATTTGTGTTAAGTAAGAATCCTTAATATGTGAGCATAAGGCAGTTTTTATACTGCCTATGGAAACCGAGTTCTAAGAGGCTAGGAGCAGAAGGGAAATAAACAGGCTGCCCTTTGATACTTGTCCCATAGTTCATGGAGTTTAGTTGGCAAGTGTACAGGAACATTTTATGTAACTGAATGAGCTAGATAACAGAAGGGTGTAATTAAACTGGTTGTCTCATAAAGGGATGCATTGATTACTACAGAATAATTATATATAACTCAATGAGATGATTTCAGTAGGACGTACAGTTGTGTCATACTTGCTTGTAGCAGTAGATGTTACAATTTCTCAGTACCTCAGTAGCATTTTGAGTTATCTGCCAGGTTAACCTAGTAACCAACAGCTTTCCAAAGCTCAGACTCCTCCCTCTCTCTCTTCCTCTGACAGCGGATTGGCTGTGCATATTCTGAGAGGAAGGGTTTTACCTGTTACAGGATGTGAGTGTTCTGACTTTTTTTGCTTCCACAAACAAGGAGAGTAAAGTACCTGAAGCTAAAACTATCTAGTAAGAGTAAATTTACAGCCAATCACAAAACTATATAAAAACCAAATCCAAAAACAACTGAATCAAAGAGGTTGGAACCCATCTTGAATATGCACAATCTGGGGGATGGCAGGTGGTACTGCCACTGAAGCAGTAAGGAGTTAGAATATCTACTGTTACAGGTAAGTAGGACTTATGCAAGTGTACTATGTTCATCATTCCCACTGTCTCAGTGGCATTTTGGGTATCTTTGCAAAGCCTACCCAACATGGGAGGTAGAAGGATAAGGATCCAAGATCCCCTGGTGAAGGTCATAGCTAAACCTCCTCTGGACCTTGAAAAAATGCAGTTTGTAGTGCTTTTTGAAGGTATGAACAGAGGCCCACGTTGCTGCCTCTAGAATGTTGCTAGAGTCCATCCCTTTGCAATATGTCACTGAAGTGGTGAAGGCCCTAGTAGAGTGAGCCTTAAATTTGCCAGGAAGAGAAATTTGCCATCATGTAATAGTTTGCTTAAAGACAGGTTTATAGGTTCATAGGTTCATAGATATGTGCCTCTAGAATGCGTCTAGAGTCCATCCCTTTGTAATATGTCACTGAAGAGGTGAAGGCCCTAGAAAAGTGAGCCTTAAACTTGCCAGGAAGAGATCTGCCATGGCAGGAGTCACAGAAAAACAATAGCAGAGAATTACCATCATGTAATAGTTTGCTTAAAGACAGGTTTATAGGTCCATAGGTTCATAGATCAGTACTAGGCTAACTACCCTTGTGGGTCATTTTTAAACCTAGCCAATTACCCTGCATCTTGTGTCTGTAAGGTAAACAACTTAACCATTATGCCAACCTCCCACCCACTTGGCTCCCATATATGAGACAGACAGCTGTTCTGCATTCCTAAAGGGCTTTATTCTGACAAGCTACTACCTGAGCTGCCTGTGGTCATCCAAGATATATAGAATCTTTCCCTTGTTTTATTTGGATCAGGATAGAACACTTGGAAAGTGATAGCTTGATTTAAGGCAAATTCATAAGCAACTTAAGGCATGAATGATGGATTAGTGCATAACGCAAACATGTCCTTATGAAAAATCAGATAAGGTTAGCCCATCATGAGAGCTTGCAGTTCAGAGACTCACCTCGCAGATGTCCGAGGACGGTCTTCCAAGTAATGAACTATAAATCAGCTGGAGAGGCAGGTTCAAAAGGAGTTTTAAGGTCAAATTTTCAAGAACAAAGTTGAGATTTCAAGGAAGAGGAAATTTCTTTTGGGGGGGGGCAGTCAGGTGCAACACTCCTTTCATAAACTTACTGCAGAAAGAAATGAAAGAGGGGGATACATGGGATCCAAATTACAAAAAATGGAAAAGACTAAAGGTGTTCTTTAGATGACGGGCTACACAAAGATTTTGCTGTCAACAATCTTTCTATTGATACCAATTTTATACTGCAGATTTATGAACGAAAAATATATTTTTGTCAAAAAACACTAACAACAGACTCAAGGTATCATTAGAAAAATGATTTCTCTTACAATGCATCAGCATAAATGGTACACACTTTTGTAAAATCAGGAGCTAGTAACACAAGTTCAGAACACAGGAATATAGGAGGCTTTTACATCATTAAATACTGCCTCTGCCTCAAAAGGCCATTGCACCTTGACAGGAAAATTCCTCTAATGAAGTATGTCAAAGGATATGCAATAGTTGCAAAATTAGGAGCAAACTTTCTGTAGTACTCAGCTAGTTCAAGAAAAGTATTCTCCTGTGCCTTAGTAGAAGTTAAAGGCCAGTTTCTTATGACCTTTATTTTTCATAGTTGTGGTTTTTGTATACTGTATCTTAAGTACTTGGTTTTCACCATATTTTTAAATGAAGTATTTGTAAATGATAGCTTGTTGAGCAAAGATGTAAAATAGCAGTTGTTAAGAATTTTAAAGGCATAGGTATTCATGAGAAAGGAAGTTCTAACATTAACAGGAAGTTTACTATATTTTTCTAGCTGACAGAAGAATTACTGTTCCCTATTTATTTACTAAAGTAAGGCAAGATGAACATGAATGAGTATCTAGTCAGCTCCAAAAACACCTCACATCTCTCACTAGTATTCAAATGCAACTTCAGTGCTGGCTACAGAAGGATATTACATCTGGTTACCTGATTATGTGGTTCCTCCACTACACCCTCACTAGAAACTGAGCCAGGATCTGGCACTGAAGTGTCACAATATACACATAGAACTTTAGCTAAGGTTTATTACAGCATCTGGAAACTGTAAAACAATTCCAACACTTCCACTCTTCCTGCAGAGATTAACAAGCCATTTTCTAACTGCATTCAGACCTGTGAGATAAAATCTTTATGGCTTAAACCAAGTAATTTAATTTCAGGCTATTTTTTTCAAGGTTACCTGGGCTGAGCTTAACCCCTTCCCTTCTGCTATCCTCTGTTAAAATAAATACATTTCATCAGTTACAACAATACAATCTGACATATATGCATATTTCTCTTCTGTCCAGCAGGACACACTGTTGATACATTTTTAACACCAGCAATTTTATAAATGCATTTAACACAAGCATCTGCACACATCAGTTTGATATTCAAATGACATATAATTCTTTACAAAACTCCATCTAGCAATGCTGGCATATTTCACATATAGACATATAGATAGAAAGACAAATAGATAGATTAGTACTAGGCTAACTGCCTTTATTAGCCATTTTAAGCCTATCCAGTTACCTCATATGAGAACCAAAACCTGCACCTTGTGTTTGTAAGGTAAACACCATAATCATTATGCAAACCTCCCACTGGGTGCAATGCCCTACTCCCCCTGGGATAGCTGGCACTACCTCCCAACATCATATATCTTCCCCCTTTGAATACTCAAGCTAGTTTATCAGGTGACCCTGGAGGGATATTGCTTGAGATGAATGAGCCTTTTTTGGAACACATTAACCCATACCCTGTCTTGACAGCCCATCTGCATTGGCATTGCTGAATTGCTGACCCAACTACTGTCTGGTAGCGTTGTCGCCTCACAGTACGACGTTGTCCTGTTCGATTCTCAGCTAGAGCATCTTCTTTGTGGAGACATGTGTGAATGGGTGTACCTTCGTTGAAGGTTGTGTGTCAGGGCTGACAACTTGGCATGTAAAAATCTACTGCCAATCATTAGTGGACCGGAGTTCCGCTGTGGCAACCCCTAACTGGGAAAAGCCGAAAGACACAACAACTACTGTCATGTCATATGCCTGCAGCTCTAGGCTCCACCTTAATAACTTGGCATTTTGCTGGCTGGCTTGATGTAGCCATGTTAAGGGCTTGTGGTCTGTAACCGCAGTTATTTTTTTTCTATATGGATTGGGCTAAAGTTTTTCCAGTGCCCATACTATGGCTAGAAATTTTTTTTCTACAGTTGCATAACATTCTTCCTTGGGTTGGAGGCTACAGCTGAGATATACAACAGGGTGCTCATCTCCCTCTGAGAAAACCTGGCTGAGTCAACCTCATCCCATGGTTTGAAGTACTCACCTGCATAACAAATTCTTTGCTGTAACCTGGACTGGCTAGTACAGGGGGTCCTCCCAAAGCCCCTTTTAAAATGCCTGCTCACAAGTTGGGGTCCACACAACCTTATCTGGCTTGTTATTCTTCATCAGGTCTGTGAGCAGAGCAGCTGCTGTACTACAGTTAGGAACAAACTTTTTATAGTACCCCACTGTCCCTAAGAATGCCCTCACTTGCTTTTTGGTACAGGGGCAGGTCATGCCTGAATAGCTTCCACTTTGATAGGTTCTGGCCTGATCTTACAACTGCCCACTCTATGTCTTGGATAGGTGACCTCTGCATACACATATGACACTTACTGGGCTTAATGGTCAACCCTGCCCTTTGCAGTCTGCCCAGGACCTCCCTGACATGCTGAAGATGCTATTGCCAGGAATGACTGCAGATGGCAATATTGCCCAGGTAAACAAGGGTATAATCTCCTGCTCTGCTAGGATATGATCTACCAGCCTCTGAAGGTCGCTGTGTCATTTTTTATCCCAAAGGGCATCGTTGTAAACTCATATAATTTGTAAGGAGTCACAAAGGGTGACCTCTCTCTAGCAGAGGGAGTCAAGGGAACCTGCCAGTAGCCTTTGGTCAGATCAATAGTGGTTAGATACGTAGCCGCACCCAGCTGCTCTAAGGCTTCATCTGTCGTAGGCATGGGGTAAGCATCTGACTCTGTGTGACTGTTTGGTTTTCTGTACTCCACACAGAACCTGGTGCTGCTGTCCTTCTTTGGTACCAGCACCACTGGTGACCGCTGGACTCATTGATTACTCCCAGTTCCAAACTTTCCTGCATCTCTCTCCTCAGAGTCTGTCTGACTCAATCAGGCACCCTGTAAGGGGCATGCTTGACATATCTTTGGGGTCTTGTATCCAAATGGTGCTGCACCAGATGGGTGCGCCACCATGTGGGTGCACCCAGGTTTCCCAGTGAAACTGTCCCCAAACTTCTG
The DNA here is from genome assembly GCF_019279795.1 of Protopterus annectens. Taxonomy (NCBI): domain Eukaryota; kingdom Metazoa; phylum Chordata; order Ceratodontiformes; family Protopteridae; genus Protopterus; species Protopterus annectens. The sequence continues at coordinate 1,811,478,313 of NC_056743.1, forward strand.
TAACACTGCTCACATTTCTTGAACCTGGGTAGGAGACAGCTGCTGGAATATTGCTACCCCTTCCACTGAGGTGTTAGTCCGAGCCTCACTGAGGAGATCAGTCAACAGATCCCCCTCAGACTCTTCCTGTCACCCATTGCAAATACTCAGCACAACGACTTCCCTAACATGGTAAGGCTTCATCATGTTAACATGGTACAGTTTGTGCCCCTGCCTCCTGACTAGCAGTTTTATCATGTAGTTAATATCACTTATCTTCCTTACCACTTTGAAGAGTCCTTCCCAAGCTGCCTGCAGCTTACTGTGTCTGACAGAAATGAGCAACATAGCCTGCTGTCCCTCAGCATACTTTCAGGCTCCAGCATTCTTATCATACCAGACTTTTGTCTGCTGTTGGGCTCCTGCCAGGTTTTCCTAAGCAAAGCCTATGAGCTCCCTAAGCATTGTCCTGAAGTTTAGAACATATGCCCCAACATACTCCTTATGGGATTTACAATCACCTTCCGATGCATCACAAATCAAATCCAAGGCCCCCCCCCTCATGCTATGCCCATACAACAAATGGTGAAAACCCCATGGATGCCTGAAATACCGCTTTGTATGCAAACAGCAGATGGGGCCAATATGTGTCCCACTCTGTCTCTTAAACTGGTTTGCAAATGCCTGTAGCATGGTCTTTAGTGCAGAGATTAACCTCTCCAGAAGACCATTAGTCTGAGGTGGTAGGTGGTAGTCTTTAGGTACTTCACTCCAGGGCACTTCCACAGACAAGCTAGGAAGTCTGACCTGAAATTGGATCCTCTGTCAGTCAGTATTTCTCTTGGGAAACCTATCCAGCTGAAAATATCTAGAAAAATGTCAGCCAGCCATCTTCTCTGCCTTGATGGAGGACAGAGCCACAACCTCAGGGTATCTAGTAGCATAATCTACCACCACCTGCATAGATTTCTTCCCTGTTGTACTTGGAGTACTCAGAGGCCCCGCAATATCCATAGGTACAGTCTGAAACTGCTCCTCAATCACAGGTAAAGGCATCAAAGGAACTTTGACTTTGTCTTTTGCCTTGCCTACTTTCTGGTACTGCTCACAGGTTCTGCAGTACCCTTTTACATCACTTGCAATCCCAAGCTAATAAAAGTTCTGCATAATACATCCCTTGGTACGCTTTATGCCCATATGACCAGAAAAAGGAATATCATGGGTTATGGCTAGAAGTGCCAGACAGTAGGGTCTGGACACTACCAACTGCTGTATTACCTCACCCTGTAGCCATCCCTCAAGGGTCCACTTTCTATGCAGTAACCCTTTGTTCCAGTATACAGACTCCCCTTTTCCTTGAGAATTAGGTGCCTCCTTAGGTACCTCCCTCAAGCCTTGTAATGCAGGTAGCCGAGAGCAGAGCCTGTCCCAAACCCACCTTTGTGACTCTTCCCAGCTCCCCTTCCACAGAAAGTCTGGTATCTACTAACAGTGGTGCCTCACTGTCAGCCTGGGGACATTAGTCTGGGGGTGGTAGGGGGTGGTCTTTAGATGCTTGACATCACAGTGCTTCAATAGACAAGCCAGCAGGACTGACATGAAATTGGCACCTCTGTCAGTCAGTATTTCTTTTGGGAAACCTACCCTTCTGAAAATCTCTAAGCATTTGCCACCATTTCTGCCTCGATTGAGGACAGAGCCACAGCCTCAGGGTATCTGGTAGCATAATCTACTACCACTAGGATATATGTCTTCCCTTTGGAACTTGGGGTACTCAGAGGCCAAACAATATCCATAGCTACCCTCTGAAATGGCTCCTCAACCACAGGCAAAGGCACCAAAGGAGCTTTGACCTTGTCTCCTGCCTTGCCTACTTTTTGGCACTGGTCATAGGTCCTGCAGTACCCTGTAACATCCCTGGAAATCCCAGGCCAATAAAAGTTCTGCATAATATGTCTCTTGGTATGCTTTATGCCCATATGACCAGCAAAGGGAATGTCATGGGCTATGGCTGGAAGTGCCAGATGATAGATTTTGGGCACTACAAAATGCTATATTCTGTCACCCTCTAGCCCTCCCTCAGATGTCCACTCTCTATAAAGTAACCCTTTGTCCCAGTGTACAGACTCAGCCTTTACTTGAGAATCAGGTATCTCCCAAGCTACCTCCTTCAAGCCTTGTAATGTAGGGTCTGAGAGCTGAGCCTGTCTCAACTCTCTCTTTGTAACCTTTCCCAGCTCCTCCTCCACAGGAAGTCTGGCATCCTCTGAGAGTGGTGCCTCACTATCAGCCTGGGTACTACTACTCACCTCTGCCCTTGCAGTCACTCTGTCCAATGGAACATCAGTAGCCACAAGCAGATGTGGCTCACTGTCAGTCTCACTGCTACAGGGTAGCTCCCTCTCTGAAGTAACCATTACACCAGTTCTGGCTTCAAGTCTGCAGTCTGTCTGGGTCCCCCCAGGCTACCAGACCCACATGCCTGTCTCCAAGCCTGACTGCATGTAATTGCATGCACAAAAGTACTGCATTATCAAAATCATTCCCTATGAAGCCACCTGCAGGGATATCCTCAAACACACCTACTTGCTTGTTTCCTTTTCCACCCTCCCTGTCAAGGTGAACCCTAGCCAAAGATATTTGGAATGGGGTGCCTCCTATATCTTTGACTGGAGTAGGTTGCCCAAGCAAGTAGTACTCTTCTTTAACTATTGCAGGCTTCATAATGGTTAGGTCAGAGGCTGTTTCTCTCTTAGCAGTGGCCTGTTTCCCATCCACTAAGATAGGATATAACCTCTGGTGGTAGTTTGGTACCCTTGTTGTCTTCAGACAACTTACCGCTGGCATTCTATCATTCCCCCTTGCTGGCTCCCCTACCTTTTGCTCCCCACCTTGCCTCCATGGACATCTGTATGTTATATGGTCCCAGTGGTTACACTTAAAATATTTAACCCTTGATCCTGACTATATACATGGACTACTGGCTTCCTCTATTACTGGCTGACTATGTTGGGGCAGTTTAGGCTGTCCACCATGGGTTCCCTTATACCCATGTGCAGCATTGGGTATCCCTTTCCTGTGCAGTGATGCCCTGCTTGCTAGATATAGGTCTCCTTTTTTCCCCAGCTCATCTGTGGTACTGCATTCCCTATCTGCCAACCAGATTCCCATGCCCTCAGGCAAAGCGCTAAGGGGTTGCTCCCTCACCAAAAGGTCTGTGAGCCCCTCAGAAGTGGTGACCTGACACCCACTCACCCACTTATAAAAATAAGTGTTTAGTTCAGCAATATATTCACACACACTTTCATCTGCCTTGTGCCTGTGCTCATGAGACATTTTTCTATAAACTTGAGGTGTTAACTTAAAACATTCTAATAAACAATTTTAACTGTATTATAGTTTAAGCAATGAGTATCAATTTAGAAACAGCAGTTACAGCTTTACCATGGAGTAAGGGTGTCAGTAACCGTATCCAGAGCCCTTGGTCAATATTATACTGCTTACATACCCTTTCAAACATATGAATAAAACTACCAAAATTACCACCCTCTGTAAATTGCAGAAGAAATTTACTGACCTTTATTACTTCTGGGGTTTGGTTATTCCCTTCCACATTACCTCCATGACCTTAGCAAATAGTCAGCATTTCCTTTTCTTGTTGCCTATGCCTTTTATTTTCTTCAGCTTCTAAATGCTGCAGTCTTTCTGCTGATTCTGCTTCAACCTCTAAATGCTGCAGTCTCTCTGCTGATTCTATTTCAAAATGTTTGGACTCCAGTTGAAGTCTCTTTACCTCCAGATGGATTTTTACGTTCTTTGAGGCAAAGTTGAAATGTCCATTTTCTGAAAGTTGTACAGCCCCAAGGCCAGTCTGGTTGTTCTTCTGATGGCTGGTCTGTGATGCAGCTGTGATTAAGGCTGCAATAATTTCTCCATTAGTCAGGTTGGGATGCCGCAGTCCTTTGGCTTGGCACATCTCAGCCAACTGGCTCCTTGTCAGCTTGCCATAATGCTCTGCTGACATCCTTGCTGCTCTCCCTGACTAACTAGCTAATCAAAACAAATAAATAAAACTATTGTGATAAGAAACTCTCAATGTTTATTGTGTGGCTGCTTGAGAGTACAAACACCTTTAGTGACCACTGTTTACAGGCTACAAGAGTTCAATATCCACACCACTGAATCCCAATATGTGATGTAGTGATCCCACCACTGCTCACCAATTAATATGTGACAACCCACCACTGCCACCCAGTGATCAAGGAGCCTCAATCCTCATCACTGGCATCAGTGGGGGATATAGACTGAGAAGATGACATGCACATACACAGTATTTCCAGAGGCAGCTCTCTGCATGAAGTGCAATTTCCCTTAATAACAAACTGACCACAGTCAGTCTGGGGCTGATTTCTCCCTCTTCCTCTAGATCCCCAGTAAGACTCCCCACTGGCCAGCTATAGAGTTGAGTCCTTAGCCAGGGTTCCAAGCCAAGTCCTCCAACACTCTCGCTGTCCAACCAGTGCTTCCTGTCCCTACCCAAGTAGCCGACACACACACACTCTAGGAGATTTGTTTTACACACACACACACACACACACACACACACACACACACACACACACACACACACACACACACACACACACACACACACACACACACACCTGGGAAAGGTTATTACAGATTTACTAGCTATGCCCCCTTCTTCCCAGACTATAAGGTAGTAATCACTGCCCCAGAAGCCCTTATCAGCTACTTTTAGGCCCTTAACAAAGGGTGTCTTATTTTAATGTGTAATATTAATACTAATACAAATGGTAGTGTGTCCAAGAGCAAGGTTATTGGGAGCGGCCCACACAGTGTCAACAAACAAATATGCAAGTACTCTCAAAACTTAAATATCTCTACACAGATCAGCCATGATGAAAGGTTTAATATATTTAAATATAAATAATAAAAGAACAAGACAATACTGAATATATATTCACAGTGACATCAGAGTTCAAAACCACAGGAAATATTTAAAATAGCATTGCATGACAGTCTCGAATAAATAATGAAAAATATCTAAACTAAGCTTCGTTATATTCCTGACTATATCTAAGAGAATTATATTATAACCTAAGAACGTACTAACTGAGCAAGGCAGATGTGTGGTGAATGGGTCTTCTTGTTGCCATGTCCAAGAGAGAATACAGAATGATCTGTCTCACTAAGAGAATTCTCAAAATAATATCTCAAATATTACCGATGGGATAGCTTGCACAATGACATCACTTCTTGTCATCTGACTTCTAGCTGTCATGCAAACACCCATTGCTGGCAGCTGGCAGCATTTAGCATCTATCTCTAAAAATATACAGAAAAAGGCTTCTGCTCAGTTCTTTGGCAGATGCTGGAAGTCATAAAACAACTGCATTCCTTCATGTTTTCAAGACTAGTAAGTAGTTCACCCTAAAGACAATACAGAATGTTTCCTAGTATATTCTTTATGTCTCCGGCCTAGCCTATAAAGTAATTTAATTTAAGATATTTTTCTGAAGTTTGCTGGACTGAGGTTAACCCTCTTGTTTCCTTTGTTAACATATACATTTAAACAGTTACAATAGTGCATGTACATTTCTGTCCTCTCCAGCATAGCACACAATGAATGCATTCCAAACACAAACACTTTATAAAAAAATATTTTCAACAAGTTTGTACAAACCATTTTGATATACAGATAACATACAGTTTTAATACAGTTGTAACACAAGCATCTTGTATAAATCAGGTTGATATTCACAAATGGCATATAATTATTTACAAATTTCCAGAAGGTTGTGCTGGCAATACCTCTTTTCTTCACATTTCTTCCCCACCTTCAAAGACTCAAGCTAGTTTTCAAGTGACCCTTGAGAAACGTTGCTTGAAATGAATAAGCCTAGCTGGGAATACATTACCCCATTCCCTGTCTGGAAAGCCCACCTGTGCTGGCATTGCTAACCCCAGTGCAGTGCTATGCTGTTATATCATATGCCTGCAAGCCCAGGCTCCACCTTAGTAACTTGGCATTTTGCTGGCTGGCTCACTTTAGCCATGTGAAGGGATTGTGTCTGTACATATATTGAATTTCCTTTCATACACATAAGGGTGAAGTTTCTCCAGTGCCCACAATATGGCTAGGCATTCCTTTTCTACAGCTGCATAGCATTCCTCCCTGGGTTGGAGCCTACGACTGAGATATACCACTGGGTGCTCTTCTCCCTCTGAGGAAACCTGGCTAAGTACAGCCCCCACCCCATGGTTTGAAGCATCCACCTGCATAACAAATTCTTTGCTGTAATCTGGATTGGCTAACACAGGGAGTCCTCCCAAAGCTCCTTTTAGCTAATGGAATGCCTGCTCACATACTGGTGTCCACAATACCTTATCTGGCCTGTTTTTCCTTGTGACGTCTGTGACGGGAGCAGCTATGGTACTATAACTGGGGACAAACATTCTGAAGTACCCTGCTGTCCCTAAGAATGCCCTCACCTGCTTTTTGGTAACAGACGCACGCCATGCCTGAATGGCTTCCACTTTGGCAAGTTCTGGGCTGATCTTACCACTCCCCGCTCTATGTCCCAGGTAGGAGACCTCTACCATACCCACCTGACACTTAATGAGCTTAATGGTCAACCCTGCCCTCTGTAGTCTAACCAGCACCTCCCTAACATGTTGAAGGTGCTCTTGCCAGGAATGGCTGTAGATGGCAATATCATCCAGATAAGCAAGGGCAAAATCTCCAGCTCCTGCTAGGATATGATCTACCAGCCTGTGGAAAGTCACTAGGCATCTTTGTGAACTCATACAAGCCAAAAGGAGTCACAAAGGCTGACCTGTTTCTAGCCAGTAAACCTCCGTAAGATCAATGGTGGTAAGATACTTAGCCCCACCCAGCCGCTCTAGGGCTTCATCTGTCTAGCATGGGGTAAATATCTGACTCTGTGTGACTATTTAATTTCCTGTAGTCCACACTGAGCCTGGTGCTGCCATCCTTAATAAAACTGATAAAGTATGCAAGAGGTGAAAATACACTTTAACACTGGGGCAGAACTCTCTCATACAACCAGTAGAGGTGTTGTCACTGACACTTGCACCATGCCTACTGCACTGGATAAAGACCCTACAAATAAAACTATGTATGCTGAGGAACTTCCGGGTAAAAGACCTCCTGCACAGCACAATCAAAAAATGGTCTTCAGACATCATGTAAACACTCCATTAAAACACCACCCACAGCTACACATAGTAACAATGTATCCAATGCTTCTACTGCTTAGCCTTTAAATCAAATTTATTTATCACTGGTGATGCTGTAGTGTGGCACACCAATGTACCCCTTATCAGATGAGTAATGACAGAGTCATAGTCAGTTGCCTTTCAGGGACTAGGATCCATCAGGTCGCACAGGCACTCAGTTCATTGAACCACAGATGCCAGTATGACTCTGTCATAGTCCATGTGGGTGTTAATGATCTAAGACGAACCTCCCTTGACTATATGAAGATAGACATGATCAAGCTCACTAATTATGTGTCTCAGGTACATATAAGTCTAGCACTGAGCAGCATATTACCTTCTCCAAGAATGATGCCATGTTAACAACACAAAAAGATTGATTTTAACAGCTGGCTTAGTTCCTGGTGTCAATCCAAGGGGTACAATATTTGATGGCCTGGGAGGACATAGTTGACAGAATACGCTTCTTTGCCAATGATGGTCTGCATTTGTCCCCTCTATACACCAAATGCTTGAACCTGCGGTTCCTCTCATACTGAGCAAGACTACTATCACAACAACACATCATCAATAAAGTAAAACTAACCTGTCTCATGACAGTCTAATCCAAGCTCACATTCCCTATTAGTGGGTGAACAATCCATCGCTTGGTGAATTCTGCTTCACAATGATAGGAAGAGGCAACACTTCTTCTTTTGGCTTTTCCCGGTTAGGGGTCGCCACAGTGGATCACCTGTCCACTCATGATTGGCAGTGGAATTTTATGGTGTTGAGTTGCCAGCCCAGCACCCAACCTTCCAAAGAAGTCACACACACACACACACACACACACACACACACACACACACACACACACACACACACATACACACAGACACACACACACACATGCACTCACACCTAGGGCCAATTTAGTGTGCCCAATTTACCTACAGCATGTCTTTGGGATGTGGGAGGAAACTGGATCACCCGGAGGAAACCCACGCGACCACAGGGAGGACATGCAGACTCCACACAGAAGGTACCCCAACCGGGGATCAAACCGGAGAACCTCTTGCTGTGAGGCAGCAAAGCTAACTATTGCACCACCGTGGCCGCCCTTAGGAAGAGGCAACACTGAAGGATCAAAAAGTGACATCACTATGAATGCTTGGCTGCCACAAGCCAGTTATCCTTGGGGTAACTTTTCTGGCACCTCCTTCTTAAAACCCAAAAAGCCAGAAGGATCGTGAGGCCCCACTTTCACGGTCTGTATTCATACTGAAAATCAAGCTCAAGTGATCTTTTGCCCATCTGCTCCACAGGAGGTTTCTGTCCTCTCCCTGAGTTCACCTGAGGACACATGCATTACTCTTTGACTAGTGTACCACCCCCACTCAAACCTCCCACCTGACACTGCCCCAGAGTGGGTCATGCTCGGAACTGGCAAAGACATTTTCCAATTCCATAGGGCCATTTTTTAGGCAAGGCCAAACTGATAAACCTCCTAACTTAACTGAACCTACAAAGGAATATCTTAAGGTGGTGCTGCTCAATGCTAGAATTCTTAACAAGAACTCCATTCGCTGCAAGCTTTCTTCTCCCTGGAGAGTGCAGACATCTGTGAAGTAATAGAGACATTGTTTAAAATCGATATTCACAGGGGATCTCAAGTACCCCTCTATAAATTGGGAATTCTAGACCAGTTCTAATGCACAAGCCCTGTGATTTCTACACTTTTAATACCAACATCCTGGAATAGCTGGTCTATTTTCCTACCAGGGGTATAAACATCCTTGACTTTGTACTCATGATCATGAGGGTGTGATATTCCTCACCTAAATTAATGTCTTCATCCATCAGCTCTGACCACATAGCAGTACTGCTTGAAACAAAAATTAAATCCGGGCACCCAGTGAAACCAAAAATCTTTAGGAACTATTCCAAAGCTAGCCTCTTTCTACTACATCTTTGCTAAATTTCACGCACCCCGAAACCCATTAAACACCACAGCATATGCTGAGCTATTTACAAAATCTCTCCACAGCCATACTGATAGCTGTATAAGAGTGAGCTGTGCCCACTTGTATTAAAAATTAGAGAAACTCAAAAGACAAGCCACCTGGTGGAATCACAGTATCAATCAGTTATACAACAAAATAACAAAATCTTGGTCAAACATAGGAGGAAAAAAGCCTTACATACGAAAAGCCCACTGACCAGTCTAAACAGACAAGTAAGAGGGTTAATTACTACATCAAAGGCTAAATTTGAAGAAAAGATAGCTTCTCAGGTAAAGGACTACCAGAAAGCTTTCTACAGCTATGTCCATAACCTCAGAGGAAATATGCAACAATGCTCAGAACTTATTGTAAATGGCATCACCCACACTGAGCCATAAGCCACTGCCAACCTTTTGGTTGTCAGGTTCAGCTCAAGTGTCTCCACTTACTCTCCCCCTTGACAGTCCAAAGGAAATATTGCATACCACAATCCCCCCAACCATTACTAGGAAACAGGTCATAAAACAATTTCCAGGGCCAAAAACACTGCACAGATGGGCCCTGATAACATCCCGGGATGCTTAATAAATAGGATGAAACATGATCTCTCTGGTCCACTTAAATCACTTTTCAAGCAGACCCTACAGTCAGGTTTTGTGCCCAAGGAATGGACAATGGCTACAGTCATTCTTCTGCTTAAAGGAGGTCCAATCACTGATCTTGGTAACTACAGTCCCATAAGTTTGACCAGCCTCATATGTAAGATTATAAAAACAGCCATCATGGACATGATAAATGAGGACATAGCTAACCTGCAAATGATGGGCTAATCACAGTTTGGCTTTGTTAAAGGAAGGTCATGCCTATTAAATCTTTTTTTTTTGAGAGGGTCACCAAAGCAATGTATGAAGACAAGACTGTGCACACAGTTTACCTTGACCTGGCCAAGGCTTTTGATAAAATACCCCACTCAGGCATTATAGATAAACTTACTAATTTAGGTATAAACCCTTTTATCACCCAGTGAATAGCCAGCTGGCTCACTCATAGTGCCTAGGAGGTCAACATACGTGAGGCCACCTCCATCATGAGGCCAGATACTAGCAGAGTCCCCCCAGGGCTTGGTACCGGGGCTACTCCTTTTTTGCATCTATTTCTCTAAAATGGAAGTAAATACTGAAGATTTATTGTGACCAAGATTGCATATGATTGCAAGCTAGGGTTATCACCGATTCCTCTGCAAACACATTCTTCAAGAAGGTGTATCTTTGATTAGCTAATAGTGCCAAAGTCATGGTCTTAAACTCAATACTAAGAAATGCACAATTGTATACTTTGGGAAGTCAACCATCCCAGCTAATTACCATGCTGATAATATGCCACAAAGAGTTGACCCAGTGGTCATGGATCTGGGTACGAACATAGACAGTAGCCTTACCTTCGACCACCACATGGCTGCAGTGGTAAGGAAAAACTTTTATGTTGTGCAACGTACAAGTAAGGGCATGGCATCTAGGTCGAGAGAGGTCATTATCCCATTGTACTCCACCCTTGTCAGACCAATCATATAATACAATGCTCCCTTTGATATGTACCTTACCAGGCACTTGCAGCAACTAGAATGACCTCAGAGATTTCTTACAAAAAGAACACACAGCATAACAACTTTGGCTTATGCAGAGTGTCTTATAACCTCTTCCCTCTACTCAGGCTCCTATAGATTGCTAAGGGGTGATCTTTGCCTGGCTTACAAGGCATCCACAAACTCCACACTTATGAATCTCCTACATATTCATTAAGTAAAAGAGTACCAGAAATACAAGGTCTAGGGACTTCATTTTGTTCGTGATTTAAACAGAACATGCTGTAGAGACAGATATGTGTCCCAGAGACTGCCTCTCCTATGGAACAGGCTTCCCAATCATTTGAAGCTGAGTTTTTCTACTACCCAGTGTAAGTGCAACCTAGACCAGTAGATGGGAAACAGGAAATTTACACCGGGCCTGGCACCCATGTCCCATATGGTCAGAGGTAGCTTATAAATGCCTGGCTCTGAATGTATTATTTGGAAACAAGACATCATTATTCTTTTGTGAAAACTTTGCTAGGCTTAGAAATGCCCCTTGGGTTGTTAGACTAATAAAAATCTATGAATTTATAAGACTTTTTCCATTATTTATTTATTTATTGCTCATCAACTTAAAGTTAAAGGGTGCCAGATCAGGGAATGGCACCAAGACAACAACCTATGGCTCTGGTGGAAATTAAAACAAATTAACTTTAGCACAAAGACTACCTACTTTGTACCAAGGGCTTAGGGTATATAATCATTCAGTTACTCAGACTGACAAATGATCTGCCCAAGGAGTTAAGGCTAATGTTATCAGAAAACTGAGAGAGCCAGTACAACATTATGGCAGTACTACATGGCCCATCTATTTCAACAAAAAGATTTTCTTGAAGAAGATGACCAACATACCATCCAACATCATGTTTGAAACAATCTCTTGCACAAAGTTTAGCTTTTCTAGAAATGCAGTCCTCTCTGGGGTCAACAAAAGGCACAGAATTTGTAAAAGGGACAAAATAATATCAGACTTCGGGTTGATTTCAGTGTCATCCTGATCTCAGGTCTGGACCCTAATGTCCAAAAGCAAGAGAAGATTCCTCTTTTAGGTTGAATATGACACAGAGACAGATAAAGAAGTACCTGGATGTTAATGTATACGGATTACAAGAGATCACACACTGGATGGATACCATGTATTTAAACTTATTAGAAACACTAACCATCCAACCCAATACCGTATTCATGGATGACTTTAATTACCCCACTATTAACTAGGAATCCAATATGACACCAAACATATACGCACAGAGATTCCTGGATTTTGAACACAAACTCCCTGGACCAGATAGTCAATACAGCAACCAGGGGTGCAACCATACTGGATCTGGTCCTCACTAATATGGGAGAGTGCTGCACACCCCCTACCGTAATGTCTTCCCTAGTAAGATCAGACCACAAAATGGTCTCCTTTGAAGTAAAAATAAAACCTGGAGCCCCAGCTAAACCTGGAATATTCAGGAACTGTTCTAAGGCTAATCTCCTGCTATTAAGTGAGATCCTGTCAAAATTACAAGCCTCCATAAACCCTGAGAACACTGCTGCCTATGCAGAACTGTTCACAAAACCCTATACACGCATGTTAATAGCTGCAATGAAACAGCTGTGCCCAGCAGAAAGAAGTACAGAACTAATTCAAAAAACAAGCCATCCTGCTAGAATCACAAAATCAATAGGCTGTATAACAGGAGGAAGAAAATAATAGCAAAAATTAGGAGGTGCAAGCCAAGGACAACCATAAAGCATTCTTTAGCTATGTCTGCAAACTCAAAGGCAATACACAATTGTGTGCATAGCTCATTGCAAATGAAACCACCTATAGTGAGCCAGATGATGTAGCAAACCTCCTGGCTGATAAATTCAACTCCAACTTTACCTCTCCCCCCCTTAACCTTCCCTCAGGAAATATCATCAAATATAACTCCCCCTAGTATCAAAAGGGAACAGGTCCTTAATGCTCCCTCTAAGACCAAGAACACTGCATCAATGGCCCCAGACAATATCCCAGGATGCCTTCTCAATAGCATGAAACACGACCTATCAGGGTTTCTGGAATTACTATTTAACTGTAGCCTTGAAACAGACTTCATGCCTCATGAATGGAGAAAGGCAACAGTCATCCCACCGCACAAAGGTGGGCACCTACACACCCTGGAAACTACAGACCCATAAGTCTCATTAGTCTTGTATTTAAATCCATGGAAAGAATTATCATGGAGATGATCATTATTGATATAGTAAACCTCAGGACACTGGCCACAACCCAGTTTGTTTTTGTCAAGGGCAGATCATGGTTACTCATCTTGGTGGACTTCTTTGAGAAGGTCATCAAAGCAATGGATGAGGGCAAAATGGTTCACACTGCCTAACTTGACCTGGCCAAGGCATTTGACACAATACTCCACTTGGGCATTGTTGACAAACTCATGAGGTTAGGAAGAAATGAGTACGTCACCCACTGGATAGCCAACTCGCTCACAGACAGGACCCAGGAAGTTAGAATTGGGGAGCCCACCTCTACAAAGAGGCCAGTCACAAGTGGAGTCCCTCAGGGATCAGTCCTCGGACCACTCCTTTTTGGAATTTACTTCTTTGAAGTCAAGGCCAATGTCAATGGTCTCTGGCTGACTAAATGTGCAGATGATTGCAAATTAGGAACTGTCATTGAATCTCACACTGATATAAATGTTCTCCAGGAGGGGCTGACACAGGCAAACAAATGGTGTCAGAGCCATGGACTAAAACTAAATGCCAAGAAATGCATAACAGTATCCTTTGGGAAGTCATCCATCCCTGGTAATTATCATATTGACAACACACCCCTTACAGTTGACCTAGTGGTCAGGGATGTAGGGACACACACAGATAGTAAACTAGCCTTTGACCATCATATGTCTACAGTGGTGAGGAAATCATTCTATGTTGAGCAACTTATAAATAAAGTTATGGCATCCAAGTCCAAGGACGCATTGTTCCACTGTATTAGGCATTCATCAGACCTATCATTGAGTACAATGTCCCATTTGGTATGTACCTAACCAGGCATATCCAACAACTGGAATGTCCAGAGAGGTTCTTTACTAAAAGAATACAGGGTGTAAGTAAAATGTTCTCTGCAGACCACCTCAACGCCCTACCCCTGTATTCTGTCTCCTACAGGATTTTGAGGGGAGATCTATGCCTGGCATACAGGGCATTGTCAGGTCCCATTCTGATGGATCTACTACATATCCATAAAACAAACAGCACCAAAATTACCCATTCTAAAAACTTAAACCTTGCCTGTTATAGAAAAAGGATCTGCTGGAGAGATAGGTATATATCCAAGGGACTACCCCGTCTATGGAACAGGCTCCCTATCCATGTGAAGCAGAGTTTCTCCCTAACCCATTTCAAGTGCAACTTGGACAATTGGATGGGAAACTGGAAATTCATCTCTGGTTTGGCACCTATGTCTCTAATGAACACAGGAAACCTGTAAATGGTTCATCTCCCAGGCCCATGCTTACACTTATCAAGGGTATCAGAACTTGTCAGAGATTTGGGATGCATGGCTAGGCTTAAAAAAGCCCTTTTGGTCATTGGCATAGTAAAAATCTATGTACCTATCAACCTATGTTGAGCTAGAAAGGCCCAGGATTTCCTTCAAATAGGCACAAAAATATTCAGGAAGGTTGCTGGGACATAATTTGTGTAATACACCTCTGGAACTGATAAACAAATTCCCTACTGTGCTCAGGAGTGACAAAGAATTTTAAAGGCAATATGAGATCTGCCTGCATGTCAGATATACTTAGTAATTCCAAAGCAGGAAAGATATCTAAGCTCAGTGAAGCCATCTTGGAAGCATATGAAACATGTAAGCTAAGTGAAGCATAGATGTTATTGTAACAGCGATGACTCTGCCCATGAAAGACAAAAGGAGTACGGAGCATCTTTCTAAATCTTTGAGAATTCTGTCCACAACTTTCAAAGTGAAAAATTGCATAGTTATATAGATTGCATGATACTGAACAACTAGATATTTAAGTCCAACAGACAACAAGTGAATAAGTCTCTTTCAGCTAATGTAGAATGTAATAAGTCAACGCATGTTTGTTTTTATTTTTTAGAATGTAGTTGTTGGACACTCAGGAATAATCATTATTTTATGTCTCCCCTGGAAATCGGCAACAAGCCTAGTGAGACTAACCTATCAGCAAAATAGAAACACATAAATAAAATCACATACCGGAGAGTCTAGTTGAATGAACTGAGTGGAACACTGCAAGTTAATAGGATAACATCTATGCAGACCCAATATTTTGATGGATATTCTATCACAGATTGAATGGTGCATTTCTGCTTTCCATGCCTAATAAGGAGTTCCAAGGACAGATTAAAAAAACACAATGGGGCATCCTTACCTCAGAGCAGCTATGCTGCACACAGAATTGTACAGAACATTATTTCCTTTTACTATAGTTAATGCAGAAGACTAGATGCTTAACGTCAAATGGCAGAAGTTGTAGGAAAGCCCATGTTCACCAAAGTGGCAAGAAGAAGGCCAGACTTGCATGACACATGATCAACAGACTTTTTAGCATCAAGTGTTTCCATGGCCCAGGGCTCACAAGGATATATCATGCCATATGGATGGAATCCAGTTGGTAGAGTCCCTCCTCAAATTTACTTATTCTTTCCTGCAAAATGACAATGTACCCCTCCATACAGTGTGACAACAACTTAGCTAAGAGTCTGGCTTCTATGTTTATAATACCCTGCCTTTAATGGATACTTTCCAGATTTTAGAACAATGGCTATGATGCCAGACTGCAAACACAGAGATGCCATTTATCACCATCAAGGAAACCCTTAGAAAAGTGGCAAAGAAAATCTGGACTGGGGATCTACCTGATTTAAGGGAGACTACAGTATCAACCTTCTCTGTTATGATAAATAAGGCAGCCAGCTGGGGGATGACATCATATGTCAACTTATCGGGTCTATATTAGAACATCGAAGTTTCACAACTTTGAATGTTTTAATATGGACCCCTATTCAGCAAACGCTGAAAATAGCAAAGCTGCGGAACACTGAATTTCTTCCAAGGGAAGGAATTTGGTTGGCCATTCCTGTGGCTTCGCTATGTTCAGCACTGTGGTGGAAAGTTACGGGTCGGGATCAGGTAAGTGTGCGATTGTGTGGATGTGAGGGTTAGGGTGGGGTAGGTGAGTTAGGGTTAGGGCGCATGTGAGGTAAGTGCGCGATAGTGACGGACCATAGGGTTAGGGTTTGGGTTAAGGTAAGTGGATAGCTAGTAGTGTGTTTACAGTTTAGTGTAGGGTTAGATGTAGGATTTTAGGTGTATGTGTGTGGATTGCTGTTTGTTTGGTGTGTTTGTGTTGTGTGTATGTGTGTCAGAACAGCAAATGTTTTTCCCTTGGAAAAAAATTCGCTGTTCTGCATGCTTGATGTTGTCAGCTGAATAGGGGTCGATATTAGAACATTCGACGTTTTAAAAAGTCAATGTTCTAATATAGACCCCAACTTATCTAGGCCTGAATCATCAAAGTAAGCTATCATAGCCTCTTGGGCTGGTGTTAAGATAGAGTTGGGATGGAGGATAAATGTGTCTATAAAAGGCTACAAATTTTTGAGCCATTGTCCTAGAATGGAATATGCTGCTAATGCTGACACTACCAAGAATGTCACCAAGTGTTATTAAGTCTTTATCGCTATACTCAAATAAATAGCTAATCCAAAAGGATTAAGAACCAGAAGTTTTAAAGATAAGGAATATGCACTCACATGATAACTAATGCCCTTAGTCACAATTATAATGTCAGGTTCCATTTTAAAGTATTTACTCTCTCAGTACGAAAAAAAAATCTGGAAAAGAGCCATTTAGGTACTTGTTTCAGTCTGGACTGCAGTTAACAAGGAAAGACAAACTTAGGAAATGCTCTGGCCCACACATGACATTAAATGCTCACTATGGAGAACTCGGAGAAGTAATAGTTCATGTGATTTTTTTAATTTTTGAGTCAGTTTTACTTATCAAGTACTAGATTCCTATAGGATTAGCTGGAGATCCTACAGAATGAGATGAAGACTTTTGCTGAGGGTAGGCAAGTCAGTTTGCTACCATTTTGATCCTTACCAGGAAAAGCAGTTTACAAAATTATGATGATGGAGATGATATCTAAACAAGCAAAAAAAAAAAATGAAAAATGAATACTTGCATTGTCACATGGACTTCAACATTGATATTATGCAAAATGATGCCTTTTCTTAAAAAATGTTAAATTACAGCAAAGGTGGTATAGTGGTGAACATAGCTACCTTTTAAGCAATTCACCTGGGTTCTTTTGCCTGATACATAGTTAGAAAAGAAGATTAAGGTTGTAAGCAGTTAACGAGCTGTTCCTGTGATCCAGGGTTTGATTCCTTCAACCTCTATTTGCCCACTGAAGACACTTAATCAGACAGTGCTTTGGGCTTGACTCCTCAATGGTCTATTGGACCACATGCCAAGTAACTACCTATGAACCTCTGACTACAGAACCTTCAGATTCCGTTGACTGGTTTTTTTTTCTGTCAGATCTATTGAACATTTGCAAGTCCAATGGTATTTTAAACACCCACTCAAGGGATCTCGATCTCTTTTGCAAAATAAATACAACATATTGGAGGGACAGGTTTGCATCACAGAGAATGTTACTTCTATGGAAACATCCTCGACTCCATATAAAATAAAGGACTACTCATTCTATTCAAATATAATTTGGATGAATTAATAGTAACAGTAAGGATGGGTAACCACAAACTCTCCCCCAGTTTAGTACCCCTGTCCCACATAGATTGGGGAAACATGTAAATGCACTAACATATCCTTGTTCAGCCCATCTCTGTATTACGGGTATGCAAAATACAGCTGCTAAAAACTACCATGGGAATGTAAGGCAATGTTTCTTAAGATCTTCACTGATCAATAGCGTAGTAATAGTATCTATGAAGCTGTTAGCTATAGCTGCAATAAAGTATTTTAAGTATATCTCTATTGAAACTGGAGGATGATTATATAGTGGAAGCAAACTGTTACTGAAAAGAACACAGGCATTTCTAATTTCTTCTCTAGTTAAGGGCAGCAATAAAGCTGTAATAATTGTAAGTGACAGCCAGATCAAGCACAGCAAGCATTAGGGTCATGCAGGAAAAGATGCTAATGTAGTCATCAGTGTTATTAATATTACAAATGTAGATTAAGTGACAATAGTAACTGCAAAAATTGCTTGCAGAAAAAATGTGCCTTATAGTTATTTCTCAGGTCCCGTTTTGTGATGTAATTTTCTAGGTGTAAGGCAGTCAGATCTGTCTGAGTGCTCTAATGGGGTAATTGTCCTATTTTGGATTGGCAGATGAGTTTACTCTTTATTAATCTCTTAATGATGTGCAAGCATAATTATGTGATAAAGCAGCATGACAAGATGTGTGCACTCGTATTAAGAAAGGGATACAGATTTCCTGTTTATTTTTAAGTCATGAATATTTTAATGCAATGCAGTAAATTTGAAGAGACTTTGTCAGCTGGTCATTTATAATCATACTTAATCCAGCTGATCAGTTACCGAATAAGTAAGAACACAAAATTAAACTCAACACAATCAACCTAATCTGCACTGAAACACTGAATGGACAAGATGGATAAGATGGCAGCAAACATTTTGAAGTGCCCACTGCTGAAGGAGTGCCTCATCAACCCGCATGTCACCTTTACTGCTGTCCTAACAGACTCACTGGTGGTCTGTTTCAACTATGGTGTTGGGAATAAGTAAACCCACTATGTGTATGAAGAAATATTTTCTTGTTGCACTTACAAAGTGTCTACTGCTGTTCTTGGGCATGCAGTGATATCATGATTGCCTGATATTTACAATAAATGAACATCCCCAAACCTGACTCTACACTTTATACTCAAAACACTCAAACTTCTGCACAATTAGTAACTGACATATAGGAGAAAATCTTAACCATGGCATTTTTCTTTCTCCTGTTTCAATCTTAAATTATTAAAAACATTTAATAAAAGCTGTCTCTCTACCAACCCAACTCCACATAACTTAAAATGTGATGCAGTTACTGAACATGCACAGTCAAGTAGTAAGAGCTGGATTTGCTTGACAGATTCTGAAATATTTGCAGTGTTAAGGTCTTGCTGCCTTAAAAAAACATCTTACTCAAGGCAGTTTCCTCATAGAATGCAAATTTAAAGAAACAAATCAGAGTGAGGTTAATGACTAAACAGTGGCACTGCATGATACCAATGGTCTATCCAACAGACTTCAATAAAATTATACTTATCGAATAAAGTGAACGAAAATAGTTTGATTGACTACTTACAGTCAGCATAATTCAAAGGAAAGCGTAAGGGAAAACAAACATAGCAGAGGCTTTCACCCATCTGAATAAATAATTAATCCACATGGATTTGGATTAAGAACTAGAGGCTTTGAAAGGCTAAGGATGAACAATTGTCATGTGGCTATAAATGCCCTTATGTCAGGGCATCTGGGGTGTTAACTCCTTTGAAAAACATTTAATATTTCTTCCAGCAAGAAAGGAAAAACCCCCTGAAACAACTAGTCAAATAATTGCATTCAGAAGTTCATTTAACAAGGAAAAAGTCTATCAATTTTATTTTATTTTTCCTTTGTTGACCAGGTTAGTCCCACTAGGCATACCATGCAACTGTACAGATTTTCTCAGAATGTCCAGATTTTTGCCTCATATTTTTGTTCCGTTTTTCATAAAACTGTAGTTTTCTGGCAAATTAATGGCAAACCATTAACAACAGAAGTTAGAAAATAATGACAGACATTTGAGTTTCAGACTTTGTACCCTTCAGAAAATTCATGCTAATGCAAAACCTGTTATTCTTTCAACTTTCTAAGTTTGTAATAGCAATATTTAAAAAAATGTCCCTACTTTTGGACCTTTGTCCCACTATTTTATGGTTTTGTTCAGATTTCTTGCTCTAAGAGGTTGAGAGGTACGCCACTAAGCTAGTGATCTCTTT
Source organism: Protopterus annectens (assembly GCF_019279795.1). Lineage (NCBI taxonomy): Eukaryota > Metazoa > Chordata > Ceratodontiformes > Protopteridae > Protopterus > Protopterus annectens. Next base: position 1,811,498,222 of record NC_056743.1, read on the forward strand.
TCAGAGGAGACCCAATGAGGTATTTATACTACAAGGGGAAATTTGGCCAGGACAATGGGGAACTTCCCCTACACTTGGTAGTCAGGGAAAGGCTTTGTGTGTTACATATTCTGACTTTCTGATTCCTGTCCAGGAGCGGAGGCAGCCAGGAAGAACAGGGAGAAAATATGGCTGATTCAGCTTTGACTGAAAATGAAGTGAAGGTTGATGAAAATGTAGATGAAATGGTAGACTCGCTACCAGAAGTTTTTTCTGATGCTGTGGGTGCAGAAAAAACAGGGATATCATAAGAAAAGGAGATTGCAGCTGCAACAGAGATGGATTCAGAGGAAAACTTTCACAGGAGATTGTTTCAAGGAGATAGTTACTTCTGAGAAATGCATAATTACAACCCTCCAATCAGGAGGGTTGTGGGATGATTATTTGGAAGAAATGGTAAACCAAAGTGAACCAGAAAGTGGAGCAGCAATTTCCTGGAGTGACATCATGGAAAAAATAGAAGAAGAAAAAGGAGAAGAAGAGAATGTGTCAGAAAAAAAAGTTCAAGAGACAAAAACTTATGCACAAACTGTGGGAGAAAGAGCAAAGAAGGAAAAAAAGAAATAAAAGAAACAAAAAAGAAGTATACAGTACATGTGAGCTGTAAAAAAGAAGAAAGTTTGGACAGGTATAAGGTTTGGGACTCTGGCATAGCACCTCTGGGTGTTACAGCAAAAGAGATAAGAGCATTAATTTTAATTAATAAAGATACTTTTTGGGACTTGATATTTGAGACTGGGCAGGCCATGGAATTATTTTTGGGTGCATATGAACTAAAGAAATATATTTATCCATGGTCAAAATATGTCATCCAAGCTTTTTACAGACAAACAAAAAAAAAGAATAATGATCCAGTTTAGAACTGAAGTTGAAGCAAAAGAACTGAAAGAACATTTGTTAACCATATGTAAAGAAGTAAAGGACACTACAAAAGTATATGATGAAAGAGGACTATGGACTGGGGACCAGGAATGTGGAGTAATACTGAAAATGGAAATGATAATGTTATGCATGTACCTAGTATTATTAATGTTCATGATAATAGGGGTTTTATGAAATACAGAGGTCAACCAAAAACTTGTTATTTTTTGTGGAAAAATGATCATTTAATCAATGAATCTGATAAAAAAATATGTTATTTTTGTGGTAAAACAGGGCATAATGTAAAAAAATGTGATTTAAATAATGATCATTCATGGTTAGAATGTGAAATGAGTGTGCAAGAAAATGAAAATGAAGTTATACAGGATAAAGCGATAATAGAATGTGTTATACACGAAAATGTACAAAAAGATGTAACAGATAAAGAGGTTATACATGAAGAACAAACGAAACACAAGATGTAAAATCTAAAACCAAAGAACTGAAAACACTTTGTTTTCAGTTTCCTCACCGGCAATGTTTTCAGTTCTTAGGTTATACATGAAGTTATAGAAAGTAACAAGGAGAAAGAAAAAGAGGAGACACATGAGGAAGAAGTGGACTGGTGCACAGTAAGAAATAAAAAGAATCTGATATGGAAAAGAGTTAAAGGAAAACAAAATTCAAAAACAATGTTTAGAGAAAATAAGATATGAAAGGGATAAACATTTTATTATACTAACTGTTTTTAAGAGCTGAAAATATTAGCTTTAAATGTGAACAGTATGAACAATCTTAAAAGGAGAATAGGTATATTACAATGGTGTGCTTCAGTAGATGCACATGTTATTGTTTTAGACTATATCAGATTATTAACAGAGGAAGAAAGAACACAAACTGAGAAATTTTAATGGTGTGGTAGTTTGGAACATGGAGAAAGTAACATGCTCGGGCATATGTATATTATGTCAAGAAAGCATTATAATATTAGATGTAACCATAGTGAAACTAAGCCAAACTATGGTAATAGATGTGAGATGGAAAAATATGTATATAGAATTATAGCTTTATATGCACATATAACAAAAAGTGAGAAAAATGATGTTCAAAAATATTCTTGAATATGTTTGTGTAAATATGGTAATTACAGTTGTAGGTGATTTTAACTGTAATTTAAGGAAAAAAATAAGAGCAATTGTGATGTTAAAATGGTAAGAAGTGGAAAGTTAAGTGTATGGCAGAATAACCACTGGAACTATAAAAGGAATTAAATTAGGACAGAAATTGATTATTTTTTAATATCTGATAGTTTAAAAGTTATAAAAAATGGAATTAAGTATACTGGATTTTTCAGATCATGTGGCAATATGGGTTAAACTACAAGAAAAATGAAGAATATATAAGAATAGGAAAAGGAATAAAGAGAATTAATGAAAATGAATTAGATTTAGAAGAGAAAAAGAACTTGTGAAATTATGGAAAAATAATACGACTATGAGGGAGTTTTATGAGAATTGGACTGTTTTTTGGCTTAATTTTAAAGAAAAATATAAAAAAGTATTTTTGGAATGTTTAAGGAAGAAAAGAAGAAAATAAAAAGAGAGATATAAGATATTAAGTCAGGAAACATTTAGAGACTTATTAGAGAAGAAAAATTCCTTTTATGAAAAAGAAAGAGAAATATATAAGATTAATCAAATTAAAATTAACAACTTGTTATATAAGCAAATATATTGTTTACAAGGGAAGAAAGAAGAGGTTGCACCATATTTGAGTAAAATAATAAAAGAAAGAAAAATAATAAGATAATTAAAAAATAAAGAAGGTAAGCAAATAAGACAGCAAGAATGAATATATGAAATAATTAAGGAATATGTATTGGAATTATTTGTTAAGAGAGAAGAAATCTTACAAATGGGTCGGAGCGATCCCTCGGCTCGAGGCCGGAGGCCGCAAAGACCTGAGGGTGGAGGGTGGGGGATGTAGAATAAGCGAGCGAGACACTCCACATGGAACGTGGTAAGGACATAACTTCTTTATGTGAGAGTGTTCAATCTCCAATCTTGTTCTTACAAATAGTAGCATCCTAGTCATACTACCCTGAGTGACTCAACGGAAGAAGAACGAGCAGTGGTGGAACCAAAGAAAGATGCTCCCTACATAGAACAAATTTATAAAGGTGAAAAATTAAATAAGAAAGTTAATTAGTATTTAGAATAAAAAATAACCATGAAAGAATTGAATGAAATTGTAAAATTTATTAACATGAATTTTGCAACAAGACTGAATGGACTTGAATATGGCATGTATAAAGAAATGAAAGAGTGACAAAAAGTAATTTTTATAGAATGAATGGTTAGAAACTGGAATTAAAGAGAAAGACATATGTACAGGAGTTATAAAATGTATATTTAAAAAAGGAAATAAAGAGGAGATAAAAAATTGGAGACCTATAAGATTGAATAATACAAACTATACATTTTTTTATGAGGATAATAACAAAAAGGTTACAGAAAAAATGGATAGAATATATGACCAAATGTATTTGGAAGAAAAGGAAAAGGAAGTCAACAGTTATTATGGATAATAAGAGAAATAATTGATGATATCATAAATAAAAATGTAGAAGTGAAGGTTACGATAGAGGATATAAGTAAAGCCTGTGATAATATTCAATATAAATCATTATGGGGAATTTTGAAGGCATATAATGTAAGCAAAAAATATTAGAAGTAATACAATCTGTTTATGAAAGGAACTATGTGAAACTAAATGTAAATGGCTGGATTGGAGAAGAAATAAAAATAGAATGTGGACTAAATCAGGGCTGCCCAGCTAGTAGTGTATTTTTCTCATTAATTATGAATGTAATAGTGAAGGAAATTAATAAAATGTCAAGTAGTGATGGATACAAAATGATGAAGGAAGTACAATTGCCAATAATGTATAATTATGCAGATGATATTGTATTAATTGTTAAAAATAAAGTATGGATGGAAAAGTAAATGAAAAATTAAGTATAAATTAAAAATTGGTGTAAGTATAAATAAGGAGAAAAGTAGATGATTTGGTTTTGAAGGTATAATAGGAGGTGTTGAGTTCAATGAAAATATATAGATATATTAGGAATAACATTTGGAAGGAATGAATACTGACAACAGCAATAAGATAATGTACTCAAAGAAGTTAAAGGATATGACTAATTTTTGGAACTCATATAGATTTTCATATAGAAAAAAGCACACTTGTTGAACACCATGGTAACAGGAAAAATTGCTTATGTTGCTAATATCTATATGATTCCTATTAAGTATGAAAAGGAATTAATGATGATTACATTCTCTTTTATATGGGGCTCTAGACTAAATCTAGTCAAAAGAGGGATTCTGTATATGAAAGAAGAGCAAGGAGGTATGGGTTTAATAAGCCCAACAGTACATGCAGCATCTTTAATTTTATATAAGGTATTAAAAGGAATTATGAAGGAAAATAAAAACTTGATAGAAATGGCACTATATTATAAATACAATAATTGTGGAAGGAATGTAAGTTAAAAAAACAAAGTAAAAGCATTGTGAATGAAGAAATGAAAGAGTGCCAAAACAAAACTGTGTTATGGAAAATAAAAAGTATATATGTGAGAAAAATAGAAAGGAATGCTACTTAAGTATTATGAAAGCATTTTATTGTATTGATACATGGAAAGATTTAGAAATAGATACGAAAAAAGCCTTAATGATGAGATATTATAACTATAAAAAGATTAAAGAATGTAATGATTTTTTATGGAGATTGTCTATTGGAAAATTTGCAGTTAAGGCACATATGCCATACAAAAAAAAAGCAAGATAGAATACGTAATAAATGTGGAGAGTTTGAGACTACTGAGCATGTGTTTTTAAAATGTGAAAGAGTTAATAATTTGTGGAAAGAAATACCTAAAGATAGTAGGGTGAAAAGTTTGTTAAAATTTGAACAAATATGGACATACTGTAATCTGGTTATTATGGTGCATGCAAACAGGAAGAAGTGAAGCAAATGGACAAAGTAATATTTTATGCTTCATTGACTATATGGAACGAGAGACTAAATGAAATTAAATTCAATGGAAAATGGACTTTGACAAAGATTTTGGAAAAAGAATAATGTTTTGGTTGTGGATAAAAGAGTGGGGGAGAAATGAATAAGTTGAAGTTTATAATGTATGGAGATTTGTAAACAGATGTAAATAATGTAAATAATATGTAATGTATATATCAATAAAAAACCCTACTTTTTCTAGCTGCTAGATGGCACTGCAGGGCTCCTACAGCAGCAATGAAGAGGCCTTAGGGAAGCAGTAGCATGGAGGAGGAGAAAAAAGCTATGTAGAGTTTGGGGGTGGAAAATGAGAATTTGGGGAAAATTTCTCTGATATGGAGAATCACAATGCAGATTTTTTTGTGTGTGGTAGATGATACAAATGAGCAGTATTTAGTTGTCTCGGTGGTATCAGGAGGGCTTGCAGTCATATTCTGTTGAAAGAAATCAAGCAGGATGAACCAGGTGACAGTTTTGCTGTTTCATGTGATGAGATGGCAGATAACTTCTTCAGAAGTGCTGATGTTAACAATGATGGTTTTGCTGTTTTATGTGATGAGATGACAGATAACTTTTTCAGAAGTGCTGATGGCAACAACTTTTTCATACATGCTGAGGATGTTAATGTGGAGAATGAAGCAGGTGATGTGGCAGAAGAGAATTCAGCAGTTAAAACTAATACCTTAGTGACAGGAAGTAAAAGAGGAAAGCAGCAACAGCTGAGAAGGAGTCCAGTTTTGTGGCAGCAGTTAAAATTTATGCAGCAGTGACAGCAGGTAAAAAGGATAAGAATAACAAACTGAAAGTAAAACTGTTAAAAAAAGCGAAGTCCAGCAGTGAAAACAAAATAAAATAAGACTGTAACAGACAGATTTTATGTCTGTGACAATTTGGTAACTGTTCCAAGATTTAAAGCTCAAGAAATTTGATCTTTTATACATACTGGGACAGATTTAATATCTGAATTTGACAGACTGATGATGAAATTTCTGGAACTGAGTGACAAAAAGACATTTATCCATTTGTTTTCCAGTAGTAACTTAAATGCTAAAAATGTTACTTTACAGTTAAGAAATGATGAACTAGAAGAAGAATAAGTTAAAAAAAATGTTTGCAGAATTTGTGTGAAACAACTGATTTCATTATGAAAGTTAGAAACAACAAGATTTATGGAATGGAGTGGAGAATGGAATTTGAAATGTGAAAAAAAGGTTTACTATCAAATGACTGAAAATCAAAAGACTGAATCCCAAAAAGAATGAAAATTCAAAATATTTAATTATGGAATTTGCCCCTTCTCCACTGTTTTGTTGTGCAATCTTGGAGTTGGTATATATATTTGCAGGGGGGTGTGGGGGCGCAGTCCCCTACATGAGGGGAGCAGGGGTGCTTGCCCCTTGCATTAAAATGTATTCAATAGTTTGCATTTTCAGTCTTTCTGGGATTCAGTCTTTTGATTTTCAGTCATTTGATAGTAAACCAAAAAAAAACATGGTACAAGACTAGCCAAATGCCAGTTTTGTGGCTGGTTATAGTGGGACATGAAGATATGCTGGGAAGCCCAAATCATATTTCTTTTGTGGGGAATTGTCTCATTTAATTAATGAATGTGACAAGATAAAATGTAACCAGTGCAGGAAGAAAAGGACATACAGGATGAAGGTAGGTGGCTAAATGCAGATTGTGTACAAAAAGGGACACTTTTGGATGGACTGTCAAGAACAAACAGTAAATTATGAAAAAAAGGGAAAGGGAAGAAAATATACATGAGGAAGGACATCAATAGTTTGGGGGAGAGGGTGAACTAGGTGAAGAAAAATTGCAGAAGAATGAAAAAAATATGCAGGAGAAAGGGGAAGAGAGAAAGAGTACAAATAAGAAAATGAAAAGTTAAACATATTCCCCATGAACTTAAAAAGAAGGAAAAGCAACAATTTCAGAGTACTTTCAGTAAATGTTAACAATATTATTAATACTGTAAGAAGGATAGGAATACTTGAAGTTGTGTGAAATGTGATATGTATATTATAATGTTAGAGGATGTACTATTTCCAACAAATGAAGAAAGATGACAGAAAAAATGTGGGATGGAAATATAATAAGCAACTTAAAAATGAAAGTTATTCTGCAATGGCTGTGCTGTGAAAAGAAAAAAAATGAAAATACTACCTGTAACATTGGTAAGGATGGGAAGGTTAACTGTTTTGGATGTGAGGTGTTTCTAAAATTATAGAATTGTATGCATACATCACTAGCAAAGAAAGCGAAAATCTGTTTCAACAAATATTATACTATGTAGTGGTTAACAAGAAAATTATAATTGCAGGGAGCTTTAACTGTGATTTAAGGGAAGATGTAAAAAGAAAGGACAAGAGGAAAAGATGTAAAAATGCAGGAAGTGATAAAATGTGGCAAGTTAGCTGTGTGGAATAAAAGTCAATGGATTTATTTAAAGGGATATTTGGATCTTGAATTAATCATTTTGCATTATTGGAAAACTTGGGGGTAGCAGATGGTGATACAGTTGTGAATGATTTTTCAGAACATTTAGCAATACAGATAGAGGTGAAGGAAGAATGGAAGTAAATTAAAATAGTAAAGGAAATAAAAAAAACATGAGAAATGGCAGGGTGAAATTGGTGAGTGAGAAGTGCTGTAGTTATGGAAGGATCACGTAACCATGAAGATCTTGTATAAAAACTTGTTTGAGTGGTGGATTGAGTTTAAAGAGAAATATAAACTTTTTTTTCAGTGGCATGATGATGTAAGAAATGAAGACAAAGTGAAATATGGAAACTTTACGGAAATATATTAGAAATTTTTAGAGAATACAGGAGAGTATTATGATATAGGTTCATAGGTTCATTGGATGATACTAGGCTACTGGCCCAGAGGCCCTTATAAGCCTAGCTCTAATTTTGCCCATGTTACCACAAGAAAGAAATATATAAAATAAATTGAAAAAAATGTATTAATGTTTGGGCAGAACTACTAATTATAAGGGAGAAGGGAAGTATCTGCATATTTGGGTTAAATAGTAATGGAGGATATTAATATAATTAGGGAAATGAAAAATGCAAAAGGAGAGGTAAAATGAACACAAGAGTAAATTATGAGAATACAGTACAGCTTGTGGAAAGTATGTATAAGAGTATAGGGATGTAAAATAAGAGAAAATGGAAATAAAGACATTTCCATAATAGGTTAAGGAGAAGTTGAAAAGTAAATTACTATCGGTGAACTGGATGAAGTACTTAAGGAAGTAAATTTTGTTTTAGTACAGAATGGTACAGAATGTGCAGGAAATGAATGGACTGTCAAAGAGGGTAGTTTGTAAATGTACTGAATGAATGGTTGAAGGAAGATTTTCTTTATGAAGAAATGGTAGTGGAATATTAAAATTTATATATAAGAAAGATGAGAAGAATGACATAAAAATTAGAGACTGATCATGCTTAATAATACAGATTATAAAATGCTTATGGGAATAATACAGATGGGAATGGAAGGAAAGATGAGAGATATTGTGGAAGAAAGTATATATGGCATAAAAGGGAAGAGATGCTAAGAATTGTTATTGGTTGTGAGAGAAATTATGGATGATGTTATATGTAAAAGGCAGGAAGCAAAATTTACAGTAGGTAATTATTAGTAAGGGATTTGATACCATGGGACATGATGCTTTGTGGAGTGTTACGAGGAAGAATGAAATACATAAGAGAATTAGAAGAGTGTGCATGCCAGCATATCAGAATAATATGGTGAGAGTTTTGGTGAATAGATGGTTGGGTATTGAACTACACATGTAATATGGTAAAACACAAGGATGCCTTATGTGTGGAATATTATTTGCACTGGTGATGAATGTAATAATGAGTGAAGTAGATTATAAAATGAAAAGATGCTGGATATGTGATACTAAAGGAGATGGCGATATTGGTGAAACTGGTTGTACGCAGACATCATAGTTGTAGTTGCTAAGAACAAAATATGGGTGAAGGAAGTACTGGTTTGTCTGAATGAATAGCAGTAAAATACAAAGCACTTGTGAAGCAGTATGCCCAGTGCAACATAAGCAATTTATTAAAAGGCCATCTAAAACTTAACACTTTAACTGAATCACAGTCATTTCAAGACTTCTTCAGATAAAATTCCACATAAAATTGTTGCCTTTATCAAAAAACTTCACCTATCAATTATACACCATCCAATAATAATAATCAAACTCTCATTAAAACAAGTTACAGATTTAAAAAATAATCACAGTACTTCTTCTGTATATGAGATGCTATACAGTAAGTTAACAGAACCCCAGGTGGAGTTTTTTTTTATATATAAAGGCAACAATTTTAGGTGGAATTTTATCTGAAGAAGTCTTGAAACAAAAACAAGGTGATTTAGTTAAAGCATTAAGTTTTTTGCTTGCCATTTAATAAATTGCTTATTTTGCAGTGGACATACTGTTTCACAAGTGCTTTTGTATTTGACTGGTTTCCCTTTTGGATTGCACTTGTTTCTTGGTTTTGTGTTTTTTGTCTGAATGAATGTTTAAAGTAAATAGGATAAACCTTGAATAAAGATAAAAAAAGAAGTTATGTACTTACCATAATGTTCCATGTTTGTAGTCCATCTCGCCTACATTCTTGCTGGATGGGTTTAGAGCTGATATTCGGCTCTGACCCGGCCGATACTAAAGCTCGAGAGCTTTTACTGGCTCGAGGCTAACCCTATCCCATGGTGCCTCACCACAATTCTCCAGATCTTGTTTGCAAGAAAGCAATAAGTACCTAATAGCTATGAAACTATCAAAAACTGTGTACACACAGGCAAAACATTGTGTAACATTATCTATGTCAGGTGAACAACAACTACAACCAGGTCAGACAGCATAAGTACAGTCCACCAGATCCTCCAGGAACAGGAAAGGGGCAGGAGGGAGGGACGCAAGAATGTAGGCGAGATGGACTACAAACATGGAACTTTATGGTAAGTACATAACTTCTTTATGTTATGTAGTCCTATCTCATTGTAATTCTTGCTGAATGGGACAGCATCCCTAGCACCTTTATCCTGGGTGGCTCAAGCGAAGAGACTCTTCAGCACAGTGGACCCAAAGGATGACCTTTTCTGGGAGACCAAATCCAATTTGTAATGAGAGACAAAGGTATGCGGTCTTGCCCAAGTAGCTGCTGCACAAATAGTATCAACTGAGCCTAGATCTAAAGGCACATGAAGTAGATACTGCCCTTGTAGAGTGGCCTTTTACTTTGTTGGGTAACTTGTTTGCCAGCAGTCTGATAAGCAAAGGAATTGCAATCCGAAAGCCAGTTTGAAAGGGTAACCTTAGAAAAAGGCAAGCCTTTCTTTTTGTCTGAAAAGGAAACAAATAATTGATCTGATTTTCTGAATTCTTTAGTCATGTATAGGTAAAATCTGAGGATTCTGTGAACGTCTAACTGGTGTAGTCTGTATTCAGATTTATTAGAATGATTGTGTCTTTTGGCTTTTCCCAGTTAGGGGTCGCCACAGCGGAACTCTGGTCCGCTAATGACTGGCAGTTGATTTTTACGTACCGGCTTGCCAGGCCTGACGCACAACCTTCAACGAAGGTAAGCCCATTCACGCATGTCTCCACCCAGAAGACACTCTAGCTGAGAATTGAACCAGACAGCGTCTTACTGTGAGGCGACAACACTACCACAGCACCACAGATTTATTAGAATGATTTGGAAAAAGCACTGGTAGCTCAATAGTAGTGTTAAGATTATGCTGTGAGCATACCTTGGGAAGAAAGGAAGGGTTTGTCCTGAGTGAGACTATCCTTGTGGAAAACAATGTAAGGAGGTTGAATAGTAAGAGCTTGCAGTTCTGAGACTCTCCTAGCAGAGGTTACGGCTACTAAGAATAGAGTTTTCCAAGATAATCATTTCAGATCTGATGAAGAAGAGGGCTCAAAGGATGCAGAAATTAAGGATGTGAGAACTACGTTTAGGTCCCAGGGTTCTGGTGGTTGTTTGATTGGAGGCCTGAGAAGGAGAACTCCCTTCAAAAAGGTTTTGCACAAAGAGTGGGACATGATGGGATTTCCCATGAAGCCAAAATGGTAATTAGAGATGGCAGCTAACTGAACTCTGACTGTAGCGGCTGTAGCTCCTTCATGAAAAATGGACGCAAGGAAGGACAAAATAGATTCTATAGGAGCTATATAGGGATCTAAGCCTTGGTTTACAGCCCAAATAGAGAACCTTTTCCATTTGCTGGAATATAACTTCCTAGTGGAAGACTTATGGGAAGAAATCAGAATGTGTTTGACTGAAGGGGAGAGAGAAACGCACCTGGCTATTCGTGGAACTGGAGCAGCCATGCTGTCAATTTTAGGGTGTGGATGGTTGGATGAAACTGCTCCGATTGATGAATCAGGAGGTCTGGAGATGGTTCCAGAATCCATGCTTCCTCCAAAAGGTAGGGCCACAGGAAGGGAAACCAGACTTGACAAGGCCAGTAAGGAGCAATGAGGATCAGGGTACTTCTCAATTGTTTTGCTTTCTGTATTACCTTTGGGATGAGAGGAAAAGTTGGGAAGGCATAAAGGAGTCCTGGAGGCCAATTGTGGACTAGAGCATCCCTGGGTGACATCCCTGGATGGGGAATTAGGGTGAATTAGCTGCTGCATTTGGTGTTCGGGTGTATGGCGAATAGGTCGCAGCAAGGCTGGCCCCATCTGTGAAAGATCTCTTTTGCAACTTCTGCATTCATGGATCACTTGTGAGGCATCAGAATTGCTCGACTGAGTTTGTCTGCTATCACATTGGATTTCCCTGGGATGTGCATTACTACCAGAAAGCACTGAGTGTCCAGCACCCATTTCCAAACTCTTAAGTCCTCTTGGCAAAGTGGATAAGATTTGGTTCTCCCTTGCTTGTTTATGTACCACACGACAGACATGTTGTCTGATTGAATTGCAATTGTTCCAGTGAGAAGAGAGCTGTGAAGTGCTTGCAACGCATATGGCACCGCTCTCATCTCCAGAGCATTGATGTGCAAGTGGCTGTCATGGTTCTGCCAAGTACCTTGGACCGTCATTCCCAGATAATGCCCCCCCACCCTATCTGGGAAGCATCCGTGGTCAAAACTGCCTTCTCCTGTGGAGGAACAAGTGGAAGACCTAAGAGAAGTTGTTCTGTATGCAACCACCATGTCAGATTCTTCTTGCAGGTGTTTGTGATAAGAATCTGATGAAACAAGGGAATATCCTGCATTGACCATTGGGCAAATTGTAGCCACTGAAGTACTCTCATGTGCAGACGGGCTAGAAAAACTAATAGAATGGAGGAAGCCATAGTTCCTAGGACTTGAAGGACTACCCTGGCCTGAACTCTGACTGTTTAGCAAGGATCTGACTTGGTTGCTTAGTGATTCTACTCTTTCTGGTGTTAGTCTTGCTGACATGGTTGTTGAGTCTATTTCTGAGCCTAAGAATACAATGTGCTGCGAAGGAGATAAGGCTGATTTATTTAGGTTGAGTGTGATGCCTAAACTGGCACACAAGAATAGAGTCTCGTCCCTGGTTCTGATGAATTGATGCTTGGTGGCAGCAGTGAGGAGCCAGTCGTCTAGGTATGGAAACACCTGGAATCCATGACATCTCAGGTGAGCCATTACCACTGCCATGCATTTGGTGAACACTCTGGGGGCTGTAGTGAGGCCAAAGGGCAGTGTTTGGAACTGAAAAGGACTGGCTCCCAGTCAGAATCGTAAGTGTCTTCTGGAGTGTCTGTCCATTTTGATGTGGTACTACGCATACTGAAGATCTATTGAGCACATCCAATTGTCGTTCCCGATAAAGGGAAATATCGACTGCAGAGTGATCATTCAGAACTTCAATTTCTTTAAAGACTTGTTGAGTCTGCTGAGATCTAGAACTGATCTCCAGTCCCCTGTCTTTTTTGGAACTAAGAAGAATCGAGAGTAAGTTCCGGATCCTGTTTGCTCTGTGGGGACTTCTTGGATGACTCATTTTTGCAGCAACGAGATGACCTCTGATGTTGCACGGTCTAGTTGAATGGGTGGCACATCTGGGAAAGACTGGTTTAGCGGGGGATTGGAAACAAAGGGGATCAGATAACCTCTGGGTATTATGGTCTGTACTCAACGATCTTGTGAAATGTTTAGCCAGGCGCTTGGGTATAGCCATAGACGACCCCCGACTGCCTTCAGAGACGGACAGTCGGGCAACCCCACAGGAATGATGTAAGGGACAATCAGAGAAGGTTTCTCTATCTCCCTGTTGTTGCGGACCTCCTCTGCCATGAGGATGGCATCTTCCATTATATCCTCTCCCTCTGCCTCTAGGGGAGGGTTGATCTTGTGCCTGAGGGAAACCTTTTTGGGATTTATGGAACCACATTTTTCCCCCTGTATTACTCTTGGGATAGAGTCTAGATGGGAGGGAGAAATGGACTCTGACAGCAGATAAGGTTTTCCCTTCCTGCTTGCACCTGGTCAAGGTCTCTTTCACCTGAGGTCCAAAAAGAGATGAACCATCAAAGGGGACATTGGTGAAGAAAGACTTAAAGGATTCCGTGAACTTACAAAGATGCATCCAACAATGTCTCCTGAGAGAGATTCCTGCTGCGACTGCCCTACTTGCTCTGTCCGCTGCATATATCAGCCTCATGGAGGAGTTAGCTATCGATGTAAGGGTGGAGAGCTGCACAGAAACCTTATCCATGGATCCCGGAGCTACTGAACCCTGAAGTTTATCTCCCATCTGCTTCAGGAGATCCCTCTAAAGTCGAGTGAAATGGGTAAGGTAATTCAGCAATCTTAGAGTAAATGCCGCTGAAGAGAAGGTATGCTTCCCATACCCATCCATCATCCTAGACTCCTTGTTTGGAGGATGGATATTAGAAGATGTTTTGGACAACTCCTTCTTGGTGGCCGCTGCTACCACCATAGCAACAATGGGAACTCCTCTGGTAAGAAAGGCCTTATCTTCCAGTGTAGTCAATGAATTTGTTTGTCCTCCTTGAGACGGGCTCCACTGTGTCTGGGGAGGTCCAGGCTTTCTGTGATATGACCCCTAAGAGCTGATCATAAGGTGGTGTCACCCAGGAGGTTGAAGGTCAGGAACCAAAGGCCTCAAGATACACTGATTCATCCTCACTAGGGTTACAGGTCTTCCATTCACCCCTCTGTCTAAGGATTTCTAGGATGTCAGAAAAGGATACATCTTCAGGGGGGGATCTAGGGGACTAATCAGTGTCAGAAGTGACAGACTCAGGTGAGTCAACATGCTTCTTCTTACAAAGTCTCTTCTGAGGGAGCTCTCCCGTGGGATAATCTGGGGAGGTCTCGGAAGAGGGGGCACCTTCAATGGGGGCTGCTTGGGTCTCTGGTTCCCTATGCTGTGGGAGTGGCAGGGGAGAAGAGGTTGCTGCCTGCTGCTGGTGGGACATAGGTTCCAAAGGTATGGCTTTTGCAGAAGATAAAGCCTTCTCTATAGCTTCAAAAGCCTCCCCCCCAGTCCAAAGAAGACCTCTGCTCTGAGGAGATGGATGGTTGGCTCTGAGCAAGGGGGAATGGCTCCATAGCAGATGTGGGAACTGAGCTGAGTCGAGCCGAGGCACCAAGAGGGAGGGTCGGTTCCGAAGAAAACCCAAGGTGACTATCCCCCTCGGAGTCGACTCGAGTGCGTCAGCTCCCAGATCCCTCAGCTCCAGACTGAGCTGCTGAGGACTGAGTAATCAGTTCTGAGGAAGCAGGGAGGATCCCTGGAACAGACGGATCCAACACCGAAGAACCTGAAGTGATTGGCACTGAGAGCGAAGCAGTTGGAGGTGGAGCAGTGGATTGCAAAGGAGTCAGCTCTGAAGCCTTTGGGTCTGGAGGGGCCAATTTCTTTGCCAGAGCAGGGTCAGAAAGCAACCTCTTCACCACCTGCTCGATGTCCTCATCAGAGAGTGTCCTGGAGGATCGGGTGGAGACAGAAGGAGATCTCCTCCTCTCCAAAACAGGAGATCTCACAGTAGGTGAGACAGGGTCAATGTCAGGTAATCGTCTCGGTACCGATAGAGAAGAAGATGAATCAGAGCCAGAACTTCTTGGATCCAACGCTTTGGACTTTTTTGATGGCTCCAGAACTGGAGCCAAAGATTTATGTTTAGAAGTCTTAGGAGCTGTCTGACCAAGTTCCAGCTGTTCCTGGAAGGAACTGGTCATAAGATTCCTATCGATCAGTTTACGTTTTCTCTTGCTCAAGACCCTGGTACTGAAAGCATGGCAAAAGGTACAGGGCTCTTGCAAGTGAGCTTCACCTAAGCAGTACACACAATTAGTGTGACTGTCTGTCAAAGACATCTTTTGTGAACATTTATCCCATTTTTAAACCCCAAAGGGCGATGGTCCTTATGTTCTCTGTCCTTTTCCTTAGACATGCTAACAGGAACAAACTATTATCTAGCTAGAAAGAAGACAACAATACTAACTATACTAAGATTACTGTCTACTGAGGTAATAATGCTAACAAGAACAGTAAAGATAGAAAGGAAGATTTTATTGCTTATTATAAAATGTTTTTTTTTTTGAGGAAACACACAGGGTGGAAAGGCAGTCTAACTTAAACGGGCAACTACGACCCTCTAACTGAAATGGGACGTACAATTCTATGAGGGGAAATGGGGGTCAAACACTCAGAACAATCACACAAAAAGCTATTAACTACAAAGATGAAGAAAAAAGGTGAAGAAAGGACAAGATTTAGTAAATAAATCTTCTACTTAGCCAACGAGCCAGTAAGGAGACAACCTCAAAGCTTTCACGGCAAATGAGATCTGGAGAATTGGCGTGAGGCACCATGGGATAGGGGTTAAACTCAAGCCAGTAAAAGCTCTCGAGCTTTAGCATCGGCCGAGTCGGAGCCAATACCCATCCAGCAAGAATTACGGTGAGATAGGACTACATAACATGTAATGATTTTGATGTTGTTTTGAAAATTTGGGTGCATGTGTATTTCAAAGAATGAAGTGTCTTTGCTAGAAATAAAATTTGGGAAAAAGAATATAGTTATGATATAATGGGAAGAGTTGATAAAAGAAATGAAAGAAATATGCCTTCTGTGGAGTATGTACAGAAGGTTGATATGGTGAATGAAGTATTAATGGGAAAATAGCATACATGTCAAAATGCTTACATGAACCCAGTAAAATATGAAAAGAAAATCATGCAAATTATGTTTTCATTCATATCTTTCATGAGACATGATTTAAAGCCATGGACAACACACCAACAGTGCAAGATTATAATGCCTTCCACACATTTAGACCAGCTACTTCACAGGCAGGAACTAAAGGTGGAGGTGTCTCTGTTTACATCAAAAATACATATACTTCAAGACTGATTAAACAGGACAATGCACTTGAGCTGTTCCATGTTCAAATCATCATAGGTAAAATCCAGTATTACTTCCTTGTCAGCTATAGGTCCCCATCTATGACCCAGGAAACCCATACCATGTATTTAAACTTATAAGAAATGTTAACCATCCAACCCAAAGCCATACTCATGGGTAACTTTAATTACCCCACTATTAACTGGAAATCCTATATGACACCAAATGCACAGGCACAGAAATTCCTAGACTTTGTAAACACAAACTCCCTAAACCAGATATTCCATACACTAACCAGGGGTGTAGCCATAATGTTTCTGGTCCTTGCTAATATGGGAGAGTGCTGCACACCCCTTACTGTAATGTCTTCCCTGGTAAGGTCAGTTCACAAAATTGTCCCCTTTGAATTAAAAATAAAACCTGGACCCCCAGCTAAACCTGGAATATTCAGGAAATATTCTAAGGCCAACCTCCTGCTATTAAGTGATAACCTGGCAATATTTCAAGCCTCCATAAACCATGAAAATACTGCTGCCTATGCAGAATTGTTTACAGAAACCCTGTGCAAGCTTGTTAATAACTGCAGAGTGGCTGTTGTACCCAACAGGAAGAAGTATAGAACTAACTCAAAAAACAAGTCACACTGGTGGAATCACAAAATCAATACGCTGTTCAACAGAAGGAAGAAAATCATGGCAAAAATTAGGAGATGCAGCACCCAGCAGGATAAAACCACTCTCATCAAACTAAACAAAAATCTCAGAGGACAAATAAAGTCTAACAAAGCAAAATTTGAGATGAATTTGGCCTACCAGGCTACAGACAACCACGGGGCATTCTTTAGCTATGTCTCCAACCTCAAAGGCAATACACAGTTGTGTGCTGAGCTCATTGTAAATGGGGCCACCTATACTCAGCTGAACAGCAAGGGAAGGAACAGAAAACTATGGAAACTCTGATGCAGTTAATGTTGAGGAGCATACCATGGAAACATCAAAAATCTGGACAAAGGCCCATGAAACATAGGTTCAAATATGTACACTAATTAACATAAAATTTGCGTACATAATTTTGTTTTTGGTGACTTGAAGTATGTGGGTTTTGTGGTAAAAGTAGGGCATTTAATGGCAGGAAATATTCTGATGTTAGCAAAAGAATATTATAGTTTTCTAGGACCTCCAAAAGTCAATCTCCATGGCCTACTGATCAGTGGCATAGCTAGAGTTTGTGCTGCCCGGGACTGTCTTTGAGTTTGCCACCCTTCCCCCCCTCACAACATCATGGTTGAAAGGGGCCTCCCATACACAGCCCCCCCCTGCAGCCATTCCAATGTCCCATTACTTGGCTATTCACAACATCATGGTTGAATGGGGCCCCCATACACAGCCCTCCCCCCTGCAGCCATTCCAATGTCCCATTACTTGGCTATTTCACCCCATTTACCATAAACACTGTAATCAGCATACTGCTTTACTTCTACAATGATTTGGATTTCATTTAAAACTTTTATTTTACATTTTATAGCAGAAACACCAACAGACATCTGCTAAACAAAGCAATGCATTCTCACAATGAAAACAGACTTAGCACTAAAACTTCTCTTCCCTTGAAACTCACATTCATTGAAACAGCATTGAAACCCACATTCAAAGAAAATGCATCTGGCCAGTGGCGGATAAAGATTGCCTTTGGGCTGTTTTCAAATCATAGGCCTCTTACACACAAAACATACATGTGTTCTTTGATACACCTTCCTGATTGTATTAAATTATATTCCTTGTATAATGCAGCACACTTGTTAGAGCGCATTTTAAATTTATTGTTTTGAACATTTTTCCAGCAAGCGATGAAACTAAATGCATGAACCAATAATGACAAATTTGCCCAGTTCAGAACATTTCCATCATAAAAGTCTACTCAGACTTCTACAATCCACCAGTGTCAGTAAATATGCACAATCTCTGCAGAAGTAAAAGTCATCTAAATAATTTGACATTAAAGAGATCTGTAAACTAATGAAGAGGTTGCTTCTAGCAAACAACTTTATATTTCATTGTTTCATCTACAAATAAAGTGCCTGTTGCCCTTGAAGAATAACTGGCCTATGTTACATTAAAAAATGATACACTAGTAATATTGCAATAGGGAATGGATGGCAAACGTATAACAGGTTCATAGTTACTAGGTATCTCCTCCAAAGGAGGATGTTCTCAGGACTGCAGATTTTAAAGTAATACTACGAGAAAGAAACAGATATAGAATGGGCATACACTGTGTCCAACCAATTGCTAGAAATATTTCTACACTGAGTTACATGTGATAGGTATCCAAGTAGATCTGTGTAGTACTGATAGTCCGTCTATCACAATGGGTGCTCTCCTTTCCTCTTGTGCTCCAAAGGTATGTCATGAAAGTCAACAAACATTACTACCAGTTACTAATTCTTCCCATATAAACTGGGATGTACAAACTCTAAATGGCTTTGAGAGTAAAATCTAGCTCTTATTTAATAACTGTTTGATGTTAACCTGTGACGCAGACTAGTCAGTCTGGAAACCCCATCAGTACCATGTACTTCATGTAACTCCTCCTCTTCAAATGTCATTGGCTACACTCCTTCTAACAATATGAGTTTAAATGTAGTAGTATCAAAAAAGGCTGTGGCGTGAAATTGTGAAACTGAATTGTGAGGCTGAAACTACTCAGGTTGAGCAGAAAAATTATGAAGGAGCCTTAGGTGTTGAATCAGCTTGTGTGGTGGACCTGCAGTGCAGTAGCCCAGCTGATGTTCATTCATCTGAAAACAATATGAAAGCTTTTAACAAAGTACTTATAGTAACATATTCCATGTTGAGAGGGTTGACAGACATTATCCTGAGGATTCATAGTGATAACATTAATGTTTTCTGTATGAATAGATGTAGAAGGTCAGACATGAATAGTATAAAGTCACTGTTCAGTAAATCTTTAAGATATAATAATATTACTGTAGTTTCAGGAAGCAATCCTATAGGTAGAACCAACAGATGTAGTTTCACTGATGCAGTAATGGATTTAATCTCCCTAAATAGGTCTGTATACTTTTAACTGTTTCTCTGTGATATTTTTCCTGACCCACATCTTACTGATCCATTGAAAGTCCAAACTAACACTGACTAATATCATCAAGAATGAATTGCTAACTCAGTGAAGGTCCGCTTTCTATGAAAAGACTTCGGGGTCTATTTTCAGTCTTCAAGGGAACTGACCGGTAGGAAATATAAACATAATTACATAGTCGGTTAAAACTTTTTTAGGCAAAACCCTAACAAGGAAAACAAGTACTCAATAACTACCTTGAAAAGTCTCCTGACTTATTCAAGAAACTTGAAAATAAATTAATTGAGAGTATGTTTTTTAATGTAATCTCATTTTGAATGTTGGAGCTTATCTCCCCGGGCCTCTACTGAAAATGGACATATATCCAGCTAGACTAGCCCGGTCAACAAATGTAAAATAAATAAAAAACGGTGATGTCATATTCATCAGTGAAACCAGGTTCAGCATAAGAAACAAACCAATATCCTTTCCAGGTTATAAAGGCTATCAGGTGTACAACAGAGCAACAGGGAAAGGAATGAATGCTTCAATCACTGTGCCAGTTAAATTCACATCAGGAATACCATGTGTGGAGGAGTCACCAGAACTGCTGGCTGTTAGGATTACCTCAGGTACAATTAACTGGGATGTAACACTTTTCTGTAGACTTCTTACTATGTCCTCTGATTTAGATGCCAAGTTATGCAAGTGCATTCACAGTTATTTTTTAATAACTAGACATTATTACAGGAGATACTAATGCCCCTAATATAGATTGGTAATATGCACCATCTTCTGGATCAGTATTTATTAACAGGCTCATTGAAGACAGCATCTGATACAATTACTCACAAATTGAAAAGGAAGCTACTAGAGATGGTAAAATCCTAGTTGTCATTTAGCTCAGTAATAAGCTACATGCCTTGTGTTTCATACTGTACCTAAGCTGAAGAGGCCAAATTATCACTGTGTGATCTTTGAGGATGCCATAGTAGTAGAAAAAGGAATTTCTGTAGATCAGACTTCAGCTATCAACTCTAAAATTCAATCATGGAAGAAGCAGATCAGAATAGAAGGTATGTACATTCAGGAAAGGCAGACAACTTTTTATGACTGTATCTATGACCTGATAAATTAGTTTGCTCCGCTTCATAAATACCAGTGGATAGGAAAAAAGCCCCACCCAATATCGGAATCCCCTGTGTTTTGCTGAATCTAACAAGCATTGCATTCTGAAAAACTTACTAATGAACCGTACGACCACTATTCCAGCATGCACTCTCAGACCTAGAAAATAATAAACTTCACGGCTCCAACTTGTTCAAATTCCTACTTAAACTAAAATAAATATATATACAAAAGACCTTAATGAGCATTTTCATCTTTATTAAAAAAAAATCATCAGAAACAACAGTGCATGTCGGAACAGAAGTTGTACATTTTGTTAGTCAGTTTAGTTTGCTGTGTGTATTTTTATTGACACTCTGAAAAACTTAATTCAGTTAAATACCTGAAAGACACCGGCCACATCTGTTTTTGAGTCCAAACTCCAGCTAGGGAAGGCAAAACTCTGCAAATGCACTCCCACACCAGCAGCAAGCAACACAATCCACAGTATGCATCTGACATCCATTTCAAAGAAGAAACAACCAAATGGCATTTCACAATTCTGCTTCTATATTTCCGGTATCAGCTGACAACTGCGAGGTGCTTCTCTCTGCACTCCAATCACAAGATATATACATTTTGACAGAAGCGAACATTACTCAAAGGCTGCAATCACTGGGTAAGTTAAATAAATGATAATAAATTGCAGTTATCAAGAATCAAGTGTAGTGATGCAAATGCATTGTCACATAATGAGCACAGAGACACTGATAAAAATGCAGTCTCTTGATTCGTGCTTTTAAATGGTAAAAAAAAAAATGATTTGCAAATAGCTGCTGTTGTAGCTCAGTAATGGTCATGCCTGTCAACTTCTTAGCTCAAGAAATATAGACAAAGCAAAAAATAATGCTGCATGAAGGACCCAATAACAGGGACAGTTTCCGAATATTGCTTTTACAGTATTAGAAAGTCAAAAGAATAACAGGTTAACTTTTGCATTTGCGTGAGTGAAATTCAAATGTTTGGTAGTATTTAGTGACTGCAGTTGTCAATGAGATGGCAGAAAACCACATGTAGGAACTAGCCAAAATATAAGAGAATAAAATGGAAATTTTGCAGAATTCTGGACAGTTGGGAGATATGTGAAATGGGTATCTTCTTTTGGATTTGCTGTGGAACTCCAAAATGACTTGTGCATTGAATGCGCTGTCTTGACAAGTTAAAGTGGCTCAGTGATTCTTCACATAGCAAATGCTGATAAGGAATTGTGAAGCCCTACTCCCTATTCTAAAGCATGAATCGGGTTTCCTATGCCACTATAATACCTTGATAATCTACACTGAATTGGAATGTCGTTGTGAAAACTTGAAAGTGCCTTATTTGTAATTTAAAGTGTATGGAGGTTGAGGCTTGGGCAATGATGATGTCATTGTTAAATAGAACAAAAAACTGGGATTTGAATGGGCTACTCAGAAATTCGTGACACCCTATTATTTTGCCCCCCAAAACGTGAAATACCGGGAAATTCGGTACGGTTGAGATGTGTGTTGAGGAGTGATAGGCCAGTGAGTTCTCATATGACAGAGCAACGGATGGCACAGGATGAAATTGAAGAGAATGTGCCCCAGGAAGATGCAACAGAACATTCTACAGAATGCCCACAGCAAATAGAAAACAAAAAATGTACCTTCAGTTTAGAAGAAACTAAGCTAAGAGAAGAGTTGCTTGACTTAACAGAGACAGATAAACATATTAAGATCAATGAAAGAAATAGACTGCAGAAGGTCAATAAAACCCAAAAAGTCAGAGGTTTGATAAAACAGATGAACACAGTAATTAAGACTGTCCATAATGATTCATGTGATATAACAGAAGTCTTTTGGCTTTTCCCAGTTAGGGGTCACCACAGTGGAACTCCAGTCCGCTAATGATTGGCGGTGGATTTTTTGTACAGTGCCGAGTTGCTAGCCCGATGCCCAACCTTCAAAGAAGGCACACCCATTCATGCAAGCACCTACCTGCATGTCTTTAAACATCACTTGACCATGGGGAGGACATGCAGACTCCACACAGAAGGCGCTCCAGCCGAGAATCGAATGAGAGAACCTCTTGCTATGAGGCGACAACGCTAACCACTGCACCACCATGATAAACAGGATATATTACTGTGCAGCTAAATTAATAACTGATAAAGTTCAACCAAAAGAACACAGGGTAGTGAGGGAGAGAAAGGGGAGAAATCAAATACCATCATGGAAGTATCAAACAGAGAAAACTATAAAGCAACTAAGACGAGAAGTGTCACTAATAAAAGAGTATAGAAGAGGGAACAGATCAACAAAAATACTCAAAATGATAGACGTGACAAAAGCAATGTGCAGTATTAGAACAGATCAGGATCTATCATGCACCATCGCAAATAATAAACTAAACATCTCAGCACAGGTGGAAAAATTTAGAAGATACATAGACAAATATAAAGGAAAAGTACAAAATAAGCAATTTATTGATGACCCAAAAAATTTTATAAAGAATTGGGAAATAAGGTAAAAGGAATTGAAAAAAACACCAAAAAAAGAAGAAATAGATACATTTTGGAGAAGTATCTATGAAGATCCTGTGGAACATAACAAAGATGTGAATGCTAAATTGATAGAAAAAGGAAAAGAAAGAATAAAAAGTTTAAAGGTACAGGATATGAAATGGGATGAAGTAACAACCAGAGAGATTGAAACAAAGTTAAGAAAAGCCTATAACTGGTAAACTTCAGGCCCAGATGTAGTATCTAACATCTGGTTAAAATTATTAGCATGTTTGCTGGAAGATTTAGCCATGAGTAAGAATTATTTATATGCGCACCCCGAACAGACACTAACCTGGCTAACAACAGGAAAAACAATACTCCTACTTAAGAGTGAACCTGCAAGCTACCCTAAAAATGATAGACCAATAACTTGTCTTCTGACGACGTCTAAGCTATACACTGGAATTGATGCTGACAGAGTTTATAGTCATTTAGGAGAAAATTCAATAATGGCAGTAGAACAAAGAGCAATAAAAGAAAGTCATGCAGAACAAATGATCATTTGTTGTTAAATAAAGTCACAATGGAGAACTGTAAAAAGGGGAAGAATTTAAGTATGACATGGACTGACTACAAAAAAGCATTTGATAGTATCTCACATTCATGGATAAAAGAGTGCTTAAAAATGTATAAGATACACCCTACACTGATGAACCACATTACAGTGACCATGAAACGGTGGCAGACCACTTCGCAATTAAGCCATGATAAAGGACAACTTATTATTCCAGGGATAAAAAATCCAAAGGGGGATAGTCCAGGGTGACTCTCTGTCACCACTGCTATTCTGCCTTGCCCCTAACCCATTAATCTGTCTACTTAAGAGCTTAAATCATGGCTATAATGTGGCACAAAGAAAAGAACAAAGTGCAAATACTTCTCATCTTCTCTTTGTTGATGGTTTGAAACTGTATAGCTCATCAGATGAGGAACTAAAAGCACAATTACAAGTTGTCAAAACTTTTTCAGATGATGTAAGAATGTCATTTGGTCTTGATAAATGTGCAAAAGCAACCTTTAAAGCAGGAAAACTGAAGCACCAAGAAAACATCAGTTTGGGACAGGAATGTGATATAAAAGAACTTGAGCAAGAGGGAGTGTATAAATATTTGTGAACTGATGAAGGATCAACAATAAAACATAAACAAATTTTATTTTATTTTATTTTTATTTTACATTTGTTGACTGGGCTAGTCTAACTGGATATATTTCCATTTTCAGTAGAGGCCCGGGGAGAAAAGCTCCAACATAGCACAAAATGTACTATAAAATTGTATAGCAAATAAAGTAAGAAGTATTTAGAATAAAAAGAAGGATTTTCAAAAGTACAATACTAAGCAGGTGAGTATAAAGTAATATAACAGTCATGTGATTGTTTGATAAGAGAGATACACTAAAGTTCATTGTTAGTTAACATAAACACTTGTGGTTATATAAGTTTTGCAATGACCAGTTTTTAGCATTACAGTGGGGGTATGTAGAGTATGATTGTGTATCCATAGGCAGTATGAAGATAAAAAATAGGAAAGGTGGTAGATTAATCAGGGTTAGTGCAGGGACATAACCAGTGTGATTTTAGGTGAATTTTGAGTTTTTGCTTAAAGAGTGATAGTGACGGTAGTAGAGTTAGATTGGTAGCTAGAAGGTTCCAGTGTTTCCCAGCAGTATTGGAGAATAAGCTGTTGCCTGACAAGTTATGAAAATTATGCAAAATGCAAATAAACTTAGTAAGGAGTACTTTAGAAGACATAAATTAATCCTGAAAACAGCTGACATCTAGGAACAAAATCCAAGCTATAAACCAATTTGCTCTTACTGTCCTAACCTACAGTTTTGGAGTGATTGACTCGCCCCAAAATGTGCTGGATAGATTAGATAGGAAAACAAGAAGGATGCTTCATGCTCACCAAATGATTTATAAAATTCAGTGCATACCAGGATTATATATTCCCCAATCTGAAGGAGGGATGGGACTCCTTGAAATTGATTACGTGTACCGATCTGCAATTGTGGGACTCACACATATCTACTGACTTCACAACTAACTGTAGTGAAAGTTTTGAAACATGAGGAGAAAAATCTAAGATGACTTCCCTGCTTAGGCTAGCAGAAGCATATCGGTGTT
This sequence comes from Protopterus annectens, assembly GCF_019279795.1. NCBI lineage: Eukaryota > Metazoa > Chordata > Ceratodontiformes > Protopteridae > Protopterus > Protopterus annectens. Next base: position 1,811,523,485 of record NC_056743.1, read on the forward strand.
AAGCAGGAATGGAAATCAAACCACAAGTAGATAAAAATCAGGCAGCAACTGAATGTGCCAAAAAACAAAAGAAGGAATATGAGGTGAAGGACCAGATGAGAAGGAAAGAAATGTAGAAAATGCATAAATATTGTTGCAAGTACAGAAAACTTCTGGAAGAAGCTCATGTTGATCAGGAACGAATACAGGAATGGTTAAGGAGTGGCAAATTTAAACCAAGGGATGAAATGTTAATATTGGTGGCCCATGATAGTCAGCTATGTACACACTGGTTTACAAAGTCCATTGAGCAAGTGGGAGGAACAGAGAAATGTAGGTTTGGTAAAACAGAATAAGAAACAGTTGCACACCTCATTGCTGGTTGCAACATACTAATGGCAGGACTGTATACTGAAAGGCATAATAATATGGCGAGACTGTTGCACTGGAGATTGTTCAAACATTATGGTACTGATATGGCTGAAAAACACTGGAAATATGAGCATCATAGAAAATGATGAAGTCTACACCACATGTGATCATTCATTACCAAAAGTTGAAAAGATAGATACTAGAAAACCAGATACAGTGGTCCAGGAAAAGAACAGAAAAGTAGCATTGATCATTGAAATTGCCACATCCAGTGACTACAGTATCCTGTGTACAGAGAGACACAAAGTCATAAAATATAAGGATTTGCAGGCAGAAACAAAAGCAATGTGGAAGAAAGATACCCAGATAGTTCCAATAGTAGTAGGAGCAACGAGTCTAATAAAAAAGAGTCTACAGTCATATTTAGATATGCTACCAGTCCATGTAACCCCATAAGAATTGCAGAAGGAGTCATTACTGGGCACATTGCGGGTGCTGCAAAGAGCACTACTGGATGACATCAAAGAGTGAAACAATACTAATTTCATCAACTTTAATTGTACTTTGACTTAGGAATGAGGTCCATTCCCATCATGGTATTAGAAATCCAAAAGATTTGGAGAAATTAAAAAAAGCCAGAAGATATAGTAAACCTACTTGCCGATAAATTCAGCTCCAACTTTCCCCCTCTTTCCCCCTCAACCTTCCCTCAGGAAATACCATCAAATATAACTCCCCCTGCTATCACTAGGGAACAGGTCCTTAATGCTGCATCAAAGTGCCCAGACAATATCCCAGGATGCCTTCTAAATAGCATGAAACATGACTTATCAGGGGCTCTGGAACTGCTATTCAACTACAGCCTCCAAACAGACTTTGTGCCTCATGAATGGAGAACAACAACAGTCATCCCTCTGCACAAAGGTGGGCCATCTACAACCCTGGAAACTATAGACCCATAAGTTTCATTAGTCTTATATGTAAAGCCATGAAAAGAATTATCACGGAAATGATCACTAATGATACAGTAAACCTCCAGATACTGAACCCAACCAAGTTTGGTTTCATCAGGGGCAAATTATACCTACACAATCTGGTAGACTTCTTTGAGAAGGTCACCAAAGCAATGGATGAGGGCAAAATAGTTCACACTGTCTACCTTGACCTGGCCAAGGCATCTGACACAATACCTCACTTAGGCATTGTTGACACACTCAAGAGGTTAGGTACAAACTCATATGTCACCCAGTGGATAGCCAACTGGCTCACAGACAGAATCCAGGAAGTTAGAATTGGAGAGTCCACCTCTACAAAGATGCCAGTCACAAGTGGAGTCCCTCAGGGATCAGTCTTCAGACCACTCCTTTTTGGCATTTACTTCTCTGAAGTCAAGCCCAATGTCAGTGGTCTCTGGCTGACTAAATTTGCAGATGATTGCAAATTACGAGCTGTCATTGAAACCCACACTGACACAAATGTTCTCCAGGAGGGGTTGACACAAGCAAACAACTTATATCAGAGGCATGGACTAAAACTAAATGCCAAGAAATGCATAATAATATCCGTTGGGAAATCATCCACCTCTGGTAACTATCATATTGAGAACACACCCCTAAGAGTAGACCCAATAGTCATGGACTTAGGGGCACACATAGATAGCAATCTAGCCTTTGACCATCATGTGACTACAGTAGTGAGGAAATCATTCTGTTATGTGCAACTTATAAACAAAGATATGGCATTTAAGTCCAAGGAAGTCATTATTCCACTGTATTTGACATTCATCAGACCTATCATTGAGTACAATGCCCCCTTTGGTATGTACCTAACTTGGCATATCCAATAATTGGAATGTCCACAGAGGTTTCTCAATAAAATAATACAGGGCTTAAGTAAAATGTCCTATGCAGACTGCTTCAAGGCTGTATCCCTGTATTCTGTCTCCTACAGGCTTTTGAGGGGAGATTTATGCCTGATATACAAGGCATTGTCAGGCTCTACTCTGATGGACCTCCTGCATATCCGCAAACAAACAGCACTAGAATTACCCATTCTAAAGACTTCCACATTGCCTGTGATATAAACAAGACCTGCTGGAGAGACAGGTATGTGTCCCAGAGATTGCCCTTTCTTTAGAACAGGCTCCCCATCCATGTGAAGCAGAGTTCCTCCCTAACCTAATTCAAGTGCAACTTGGACAATTGGATGGGGAATAGGAAATTCATCCCTGGTTTGGCACCTACGTCTTTAATGGACACAGGCGACCTGTAAATGATTCATCTCCCAGGCCCTAGTTTGTAAATATTTCATCTCCCGAGCCACTGCTTACACTTATCAAGGGTATCAGAACTTGTCAGAGATTTGAGCTGCGTGGCTAGGCTTAAAAAGGCCCTTGTAGTCATAAGCCTAGTACACATCTATGAACCTGGGACTAATCCCAAGGAAAATAGGTGTGTTGTATATGAGTCAAGATGAAGGGGGATTACTCTTATTAAATGCAGTTATACATTCTGCTTCTTTAAAATTGTGTAGAATATTAAAGTGGGTAAAGGAAGAGAATAAGAAGTTATGTACTCACCATAACATTCCATCTGAGTAGTTGTACTTCATTTGTCTTCAACCTGTGGGTTATGGATCCATAGCAGATCTGAGTCGACCACATAACTAGCATCTGATCCGAGCTCCAAGCTCCTCCCATACCCATAATGTCCCCTATCTCCTTCCTCCCTTTAGATCGAGTTTGCTGCTCAAAACATAAGCTATACCTGACCCAACAAGACGTTACCACTACTGGCAATCCAAATTTCGTAAGGCAAAGCATGGCAAAGAACATCCCTGAGGTGTACACCTACCATATATATAGCCAGCACAATATTGACAAGGTTGGGGGAAGGAGGGGGGAATGGTTGAAGACAAATGGAGTACAACTACTCAGATGGAACATTATGGTGAGTACATAACTTCTTTATCTGAAGTAATTGACTTCATTTGGACTTCAACCTGTGGAAGAGTCCCCAGCTACTATACACTTGGAAGGCCCTCATGGAAGGATATTCCAGAGCATGGCAGAGCCAAAAGATGCCCTGTTCTTGGATATGATGTCCAATTTATAATGTGAAATACAGGTATGAGATGAGGACCAAGTAGCTGCAGAACAAATATCATCCAATGACACACTGGACCAAAAAGTTGCTGAAATAGCCATAGATCTGGTAAAATGAGCTTTTATCTGACCTGGTGGGGAAATTTCCCTAATGGAGTATGCCCGAATAATACATTGGGAAATTCGGCAGGCAATTGTAACTTTGGAGATTGGTTTCCCTAAAAAGGGTTTTGAGTAAGAAACAAAAAGTTGGTCAGACTTACGAAAGGCTTTTGTCCTGTGCAAATAGAACCGCAATTGTCTATGCACTTCTAGCAAATGTAATTTGTATTCTCCTTTATTTTGAAAATTTGGAAAAAAGACTGGAAGATTGATCATCTGATTAATACTGGCTTCTGACACTACCTTGGGGAGAAAGGATGAGTTAGTACGTAAAGATACTCTATCTTTATGAAAAATCATATAAGGAACCTTGATAGACAGTGCTTGAAGTTCTGACACTCTCCTAGCAGAAGTAATGGCAATTAAAAAAAACAATCTTCCAAGATAGATACTGCAACTCTACCGAGGCTGCAGGTTCAAAGGGGGGGTGAGACTAAAGCCTGAAGCACTAAAGTAAGGTCCCACGGAGGCATAGGGTCCTTCACCGGGGGTCTCAAAAGAAAGGTCTCCTTAAGGAAAGCCTTGCAAAGTTTAGAAGAGGCCAACAAAATCATATTTTCCCCCACATGAAAATTACAAATTGCAGCTAGTTGAACTTTGACAGTGGAGGAACTGCACCTTGCTGAAAAATCCCTGTCAAAAATTCCAACACCACAGACACTGGAGCAGTAAAGGGATCCAATGCACGTTGCGAGGCCCATAGTGAAAAATGTTTCCACTTACTACAGTATACCCTCCTGGTGGAAGACTTGTGACCCGCCACCAAAATGTTTTTAATGGGAGAAGATAAACATGGAGTCCTAATAATCATGGGAACTAGAGCAGCAATGCTGTGAGCTTCAGACTTTTCAGGTCTGGATAAGAAATCCCCAAGGGATGAGAAATGAGATCCGGAACTGGATCCAACGTCCACGGTGGAACTACTAGATGAGTCCATAGAGAGGGAAACCAGACTTGGCGAGGCCAGAATGGGGCAATGAGGATCACAAAGCTCCCCAACCTGCAAGCTTTCTGAAGAAATTTTGATATCAAGGGCAGAGGAGGATAAGCATAAAGGAGATCTGGAGGCCAAACATGAATCAGAGCATCTCTGGGGCTTCCCTCTGAGGGGGCTTCAGAGTGAAGAACTCACTGCATTTCGCATTGGAAGGAGATGCAAAAAGATCGCAGCAAGGCCGATCATACTTTTGAAAGATCTGCTCCACCACTGAAGGATTCAGAGACCACTCATAGGGCATCAGGATAGATCTGCTGAGCCTGTCCGTTAGAATGTTGGACCATCCCATAATGTGCATTGCCACCAGAAAATGTCCTGTGGAGATTGCCCATTCCCACACTCTCATGGCTTCATGACAAAGGGGGTAAGATCTGGTTCACCCCTGTTTGTTGATGTACCAGACCACCGACATGTTGTCTGTCTGGATAACAACCATCCCTAGAGGAAGACAGGCATGAAAAGCCTGCAATGCAAGAAACACCACCCTGATCTCCAGGACGCTGATATGAAAACTGGGCTCGGAAGGGGACCATGTGCCTTGAACTGTCCTTCTTGAGCAGTGCCCCCCCCCCCCCAGCTGGGAGGCATCCATGGTCACTGTGGTCTTGGGACATCCCCTGACTAGACCAGAGGAATGAATCCACCACAGAAGAGAGTCCCTGCACACTCAGGAGATTCAAACAGGATGGGACACTGGCAGATCTAATAAGGACAATTGAAAGGCAAGGGTCCACTGAAGAATCTGCATGTGAAGGCACGCTAAGGGTTGCAGGTTGATCATGGCTGCCATAGACCCTTACGCCCTCAGTACTGCTTCTGCTGTCAGAGATTGGGCTTGAAGGATGTAAAGAACATGTATCTTTAGGCTGTGAATTCTGTCTGGGGTAAGGAAATCTTTTGTCTGGTTAGTGTCTAACCAAGCCCCAATGAAGTCTAAGATTTGAACAGGGACCTGTGATGACTTGTTGAGATTGATGGTGATGCCCAGCCTCTGTGTTAGTGAGAGGAAATAATCCCTGGCTTGACAAAGCTGATGCTTGGAAGGGGAAGCAAGGAGCCAATCGTCCAAGTAAGGGAAGATCTGAATACCCTGAAGCCTCAGATGTGCCGCTACTACTGCCATCACCTTGGTGGACATCCTGGGGGCTGTGGTGAGACCAAAGGGAAAGGCTTTGAACTGATAATGATTGGCTCCTAGCCAGAAGCAGAGGAACTTCCGAGAGCACCTGTAAATCTTGATATAGTAGTATGCATCCTGGAGTTCAATCAAGCACATCCGGTCATTTGCCTACAGGAAGGGCAGGATGGACTGAAGTGTGACCATCTGGAATTCTGCATTGGCAACTGACAGGTTCAAGGTGGATAGATCCAAAATGGGTCTTAGGTCCCCCATTTTCTTTGCCACTAAAAATAACTTGGAATAAATGCCTGATCCAGACTGGTTGGGGAGGACAGTTTGGATGACTCTTTTTATTAGCAGCTTTTCTATTTCTAGAGCTGCTTCCTCCCTTTGTATGGGTGGGACATCCGTGAGGTATTTCAGTTGAAGGGGAGGTTTGAGGAATGGAAATGAATAGCCCCTGGATATGATCTGCTGATGTTGATATGGATCTGTTGATATGGACTCCCATTCCATTGGGTGTAGCGATAACTGGCCCCTGACTGCCTCCAGGGAGGAGGGGCTGCTGCCCAGTTCTGTCCAAGAATGTTTCTCCAGACCCATAGTTTCTCTGACCCCCTCTGCCTCTAGGGCGGCATTTATCATAACCCCCTCTGCCTCTAGGGGATGGTGAGTCCTCAGTGTCCTGGAAAATGCCTGAGACTTCCAGAACCACATCTTCTTAGCCCCTTGCTGATTACTAGAAAATGATCTTTGAGGGGAAGAGAAGTGGATCCCAATGGCAGACAGTGTCTTCCCGTCCTTCTCACTCTGGATCAAAGTACAACATACCGACTTCCCAAACAGGGAAGAACTGTTGTACGGGGCATTGGTGAATGACACCATAAATGGTTCTGAGAACTAACATAGCTGGAGCCAGGCATGTCGCCTGGTGGCAATGCCTGTACCAGCAGCCCTAGTGGCTCCTTCAGTATCATGGGAAAGGAGACACATGGATGTGTTAGTGACTGACGTCAGAGTGCCCATTCGAGTGGTAAATGCCTTCTTGTCTCCATCCGACATGGTTCCAGGGGTTGACTCAGCGATTTCTTTTACTAGATCTTGCTGCAGCCAAATCACATGTGCCATGTAATTCAGCACTCTTACTGAGAAGGTGGTTGAAGTGTGCACCTGCTTCCTGAATCGATCCATTGTCCTTGACTCTCGGTCAGGAGGATGGACCGAAGAGCTCTCCTAAGCAAGCTCTTTTTTAGTGGTAGCTGCCACCACCATAGCATCAACTGGGGACCCTTTTTTCCAAAGCATCCTATCTGAAGGGGGGCTAAGGACTTTGTCCAGGCACATTGGGATGGGCTCCATTGTGTCTGCTTCTTTCCACACCTGAGATGTTATAAGGTCCACTAAGGGATCAGTGGGAGGGGACACCCAGGAAGTAGATGGGCCTGTGCCAAATGCCTCTAGGAACAGTGATTCCTCCAGGGTTGGTTTTTGGGCAGACCAACTCCCCTTTGGTGGAGGAGTTCCATGATGTCTCCAAAGGAGACATCCTCAGGGGTTGACCGCAGGGAACCTTTCCCTTCCTCCAAATCAGTGTCTTCGGTGAGGGACTCCGATGAGGAGTCAAAGTGCCTCCTTTTGCACTTCCGTTGGCGAGGGATCTCCTCAGTGGGAATCTCTGGGGAGGACTTGCAAACATCCTTCTGCTCCCAAGAGGGAGCTTCCTGAGGCAAACTGGCAGCAGGCTGTCCCTGAGATGGCAGGATGGCCGGGGCCATACCCAAAACAGAGGGAGTCGGGGTGGATTCCCAGGATGAGATGGTCAAGGTTCTCAACAACATCGAAAACCTTCTCTACCATGTCAAAGGCCAAAGGAGAATGGACATCCTGAGAAGTGCCAGAAGGAGCTGTCCTCCTCTGACCTGATGAGGAGTCAGAGCCAAGACTCCAGGAGCCAAAATGCTGAGGGGAAGACTGTGCTCTGACATACTCAGATCTGACAGCAACCCTTCGGATCTGATGCTGAGGCTACGGCTCTGAGAGCTTGGATCCAACCAGGTCAGATCCAACACACCCAAGGCAATGTCTGGCATCAGGGTACAAGGTACCATTGGTGCTGACCCCTCAACTCCAAGTGTCCTCGAATCTAAGCATTCCAAAACCAAAGGTCAGATCGGAGAAGGAGTAATCGGGGTAAAGAAAGATTGCGAGCTCCCTGCTCCAGAGGGAGAGGGGATGGGTAAGACTCCCATCTGGATTTGGGTGTGGACAAACTTCTGCATCATCCTATCCATCTCTGCTTCACTTATTCTCTGGGTAGAGTGAGAGGAGGAGGCTACTGACACCGGTCTGGAGTGCTGATGAGGGGAAGCCTGAATGGGAGACCGAATCCAGGACTCTTCTGGCTCAGGGGAAAACCTGGGAGAATAGAGCCAGGGAGATCCTGGTCTGGTTGCTGGCCTGGTTTTTGGCGGAGGTCCTGCCAGAGCTGAGAAGTCAGGTGACTGCTTTTTAGGCCTATCTTTTTTCGGCTTCTTTCATTCCCTGGGCCTCTTAGTAAGAGTTTGAGTCCCAGTGGCCTGGGAAAGTGAAGAAGTTGAGGCCAATGCAGAAGCCAGGGGCTACCTTCCCCGAGGAAGGAAGTAAGCCCTTCAAAATAAGCTTATCTCTCCTGTCCTTGAGTACCACTGGGTTAAACCCTGCACAGACAGGACAGGAGGTAAGCAGATGAGCAGCCCCCAGACATACCATGCATAGAGTGTGGCCATCAGCTGGGACAGTTTATGGCCACACTCTGTGCACTTCCTAAAACCTGGTTTTGAGGTATCAGCCATACTCCAAAGACAGCCCCACAAAACCACACACACACACATCCACAAGAGATATGGAAAGGGAACAGAAAGGAGAAGAGTTTTTTTTTTTTCAACAACTAAACACGGGGTGGGGAGGTAGAAAGTAGAGATAGAGTTAGAAAGATTAAAGATATAGAAAAGGGTCCAAAATATACACACTTACCCAGAAAAAATGTTCAGAGCTCAGACCACAGTGCTTACTTTTCAGCGGCAAACGAGATCTGAAGGGAGGAAGGAGACAGTGGCATTGTGGGTAAGGGGAGCAGCTTGGAGCTCGGATCAGATGCTTGTTTTGCGGCCAAGTCAGATCTGCTATGGATCCGTAACCCACAGGTTGAAGTCCAAATGAAGTCAACTACTTCAGATTGAGAATTTAACAATGAGAATGTTTAAATATAAGTAGAAAATTTGGGAATTAATGAGAATAAGAAAAACAGAATACGAAGATGTGAATGAAGAAATGAAAAATTATCAAGAAAAATGTGGAAAATAAGAATTGATGATTTAGAGAAAGATAGGAGGATGTGGTATAATAATGCAGTGGGCATCTACTACACTATCATACTGGGAGATATAAATATCAACTGGCTAGACATATCCCCACACCACTCTTGCTGCAATATCAATCTATATAAGTTCACCCAGCTAGTTAACACCATAACCAGGCCTAATAAAATTAATACTAATGGCTCAGTCCTAGACTGGATTTTAGTATCTGACCCAAATAAGATTACGTCCACTGGTACACTCTCTAATAGTACAAGTGACCACTTACCAGAGCTTTATACAACGTGAATGTACCACAACAATTAATAAACATCAGTACAGGGTTACCAGAGATGAATCTCAGTTCTGTCCATCTAGCTTTAACCAAAGGTTGCTTAGCATTAACTGGGACGCACTAAAATCACTTCCTCTTGATGAGGCAGTTGAGTTCTTCAACTCACCCTTCCTCAGCATAATAAACAATCTCGCTCCCCTTAGATAAAAGAGAGTAAAGACCAACCAGGATAGTTGACTAATAAGATCCACTAAGGATCTCATGAAACGCAGGGACAAATCATGGAAAATCTGGCAAAAAAACAAAAACCCATCTGACCTCACCCAATACAAACAGCTCCAAAACCAGGTTATGCGCCTAGTACTAGAAATCAGAAAAGAACATTACCTTACATTACAAAATCAACACAAGCAAATCCCAAAGAAGTTCTGGAGCTCTTTCAACTCTTTATTAAACTCAGGCTCTAGTAATAATCCTTGCCCAGATACAAATAAAATACCCATTGAAATTGCTGCAACCTTCAACTGCTATTTCATAGATACTATAACTAATATGACCACTACCTTTCCCAAGACCAGCTTGTCCACAACAGGCCTCTCTACAGCTAACATCAGTACACCCCCTATTCCCAACTTTACTCTGTCATCTATACCCACTTCGACTATTAAAAAATAGCTTCTAAAACTCAAACCATGCACAAATGCCCCTGACAATATTCCCGCCAAATACCTGCAAATCTCATCCATCTCAATCGCTTACCCTATCAGCATACTTCTCAACAGATCTATCCAAGAATCCTATATGCCCATCATCTGGAAAAAAGCTTATATCTTCCCTCTACATAAGGGGGGGCCCCAACATTGACACCACCAACTTCCGCCCCATTGCTATACTATCACCCATCTCTAAGATTCTGGAAAAATGTATTCATTCTCAACTTCTTCACCATCTGACTTATAACCACATTCTCTCCCCCACCCAACACGGACTTAGGCCAGGACATAGTACCACCACTGCCCTCATATCCTTCATGGACACTGTCAACTGAGCCCGTGATGCTGGTAAAATTGTATCTTCACTATTTCTTGATCTTTCTAAAGCTTTTGATACTATATCCCACTCTCCCCTGCTAACAAAACTCTCTAACACAGGTACCTCACCTCAAACTCTAAACTGGTTCACTAATTACCTCATTAACAGGCAAAAATCAACTAAATAGCAGAACTCTTACTCCCCTTTCTTAAACACCACCACTGGTGTTCCGCAAGGCTCCATTTTAGGCCCACTTCTGTTTACCATATTTATCAATAAATTCCACACCACACTCTCTCAAGGCTCAGTCATCCAGTACACAGATGACTCCACTATCATCTGCACTGCAAACAACTCCTCAGACCTATACCAACTCACCCAAAATGCCCTCACCTCCACTGAAATTTGGATGTCTAATAATTATCTTGCACTGAACCCCAAAAAAACCAAACTAGTAATCTTTGCCCCAAAAAGTCCATACCCCTACAAAAAGAGAACTTTACCAACAATTCAGTCACTAAATGGTACCATCATCGACATTGTACCTAGCACAAAACTCCTAGGTGTCATCATAGACGAAAACCTCACATTCGACCTGCACATCCTGTCCAATGTCAAAAAGACATCAAAAGCTTAGCACTCTCTACCGGCACAAACATCTACTCAGTGCATCAGTCCGACTTTCCTTGCCTCTTCTTTTCTATTACACTCTCTTTTATACAGTGCTCCCCTCCTCACCAACATTTAGTCCTCTATAAAGTCCAAACTAGACTCATGCTACAACAAAATTGCTAAGTTTGTAACTAACGCCTCCTACTCGTCCTACCACTGCTTATCATTACGCAACCTAAAATGGCTTGAACTCTCTATCTCACCTTTATCCAACTAACTACAGCTCACACACTCATTCAAAATCCATCCATGTGCCCTGCTCTATCTTCTATACTTACTTTATAGCATCCTAACAGACCACTCTGATCCAACAACCAACTGCTCGTAAATGTAGAAAAACCCAAACTTTCGGCTGGTCAGATGCTTTATTTATACCATCCTAACAGACCACTCCGATGCAACAACCAACTGCTCATAAATGTAGAAAAAACCCAAACTTTCGGCTGGTCAGATGCTTTATTTATACCATCTTAACAGACCACTCCGATGCAACAACCAACTGCTCGTAAATGTAGAAAAACCCAAACTTTTGACTGGCCAGATGCTTTACTCCTTTACCATCGCAAAATTTGAAACTCCCTCCCCCAACACTTAGATCCACCTGCTCGGTAACCGTCTTCAAGGCATCTCTGAAACAACACCTCTCTTCATCTTGGCTGTGCACATATGCTAACACCACATCTCATATAACCTAACTTCAACCATCACAACTATTCTCACCCCCACTCTACAACTTTGGCATCCTCCTTTCACATCCACCTGTCTTTTTACTTACTCTGCCTCTCCAGCCTGCCCACTTCCCTCTTATACTAACCCTCATTGTCAAATTATTGATTCCTCCTGTCAACTTCCTTCTCTTCCTAACCCTTATAGACCTACCATTGAACCAGGTGAGACATTCGGGTACTCTCGCAGCCTACCTTAATATCATACCAACACTTATAGCTGCAACAATATCCAAAGACTTTCCTGATTCCTGCAACAGGACTCATATAGCCTATTGCTCAGCTATTACACCTCCTAAACATGTGAAAAGTTTAAGTACCTAGTCTCTAATTAATTCCTGTATCTGCTTTGCACCCACTGCATGAAGTGCCCTATATAAATTCTGGTAACTCAAAACTACTCATATGGAATATTCTCATGTATATACTCTGTATTGCTTGTATAATATCTTTAATTTGAGAATGATTACTTATGTACTGTTTTTTCACCAATTGTATAAGCTGCCAATAATGTCTATTAAATGTCTTTGTTAATGTAAATTCTGTATTGTATGTGAAATGCCTTATATGTGGAGCTTTTCTCCCTGGGACTCCACTGAAAATAGCTTCTGGCCCAGCTGGACAAATGCAAATAAATAAATAAATAAATTATGTAAATCCAAGGGAAAAATGACCAGAATAATTTATTATAGCCACTAAAGTAAGGAAAAAGTGGTGTCAGGATTTCCTATGGAGACTGGTAATAAATAAGTTAACAGTAAAGGGGGATATGTAATACAAAAGCAAAATTGAAAGAATGTGTTTATTTTGGTGGGATGAAAAGACAACAGATGAGTGACAATAAAACATGAACAAATGTGAACAAAATTCACTAAATAATATTTTAGAATCCTAAAATTAATACTGAAAACAGACCTGACATCTAGTAACAAAGCCCAAGCTGTAAACTAATTTGCCCTTCCTGTTTTAAATTACAGTTTTGGAGTGACTGATTGGCCCTAAAAGGTAGTGGATCAGTAGGACAGGAAAGTAAGAAAAATGATTCACATTTATCAAATGATATATAAAAATCAGTCTATACCAAGACTATATATTATTTGTTCTGAAGGAAGTATGGGCTTCCTCAAAATTGATTACATGTATATATCTGAAATCATAGAATTGCATACATATCTGCTGATCTCACCAGATCCAAACACAGTGAAAGTTTTTAAACATTAGGAGAAAAAGCCTAATATGACTTTCCTGCTTAGTTTAGCAGAAGCATATCTGTGTCAAGTGAGAATGGAAATCAAACCAGATGTAGACAAAAATCAGGCAGCAACTGAATGTGTCAAAAAAATCAAAAGAAAGACTATAAGGAGAAAGATCAGATAAGAAGGCAAGAAATATGGAAAAAATATAAATATAGTTGCAACTACAGAAAACTCCTGGAACAACCGCATGTCAATCGGAATCTGACACAGGAATAGTTAAGGGAAAGTGAATTTAAAACAAAAGATGAAAGGTTAATATCAGCAGCCCAGGATAGTAGACTACATACACGATGGTTTACAAAGCCAATTGAACATGTTGGAGAAACTGACAAATGCAGGTTCTATAAACAAGAACTGGAAACAGTCGAATATCTTTTTGCTGTTTGTGATATTCTAATGGCACAGTGCCTGCATCCTGAAGTGCATTATAATGTGGCAAGATTGTTTCATTGGGAATTGTGCAAACATCGCAAAACTGAAGATGAGAAGCAATGGAAACATGAATCACAAAGTATTATAGAAAACGATGAAGTTTATATTACATGGGATCACCCATTACCAACAGTTTAGAAAACAGATGTGAGAAAACCAGATGCAGTAGTTTGTGAAAAGAAAACAAAAGTAACACTGATCATTGAAACTGGTACACCCAGTGATTACATTGTCCTATGTACAGAAAGACACAAAGTTATAAAATACTAGGATTTACAGGCAGAAATGAGGGCAATGTGGATTAAGGGGCTCTGTATTAGAACAATGAAGTTTCAAAACTTTGAATGTTGTAATATCGAACCCTATTCAGCGAAAGCTGAAAATATCGAAGCAACAGAAAACCAAATTTTTTCCTAGGGAAAGAATTTGGTTGTCCATTTCTGTTGCTTCGGTATTTCCAGTGCTGTGGTGGAAAGTTACGTGTCGGGTTCAGGTAAGTGTGCGATTGAGTGCGGGTTAGGTTAGTTAGGGTTAGGGTGTGGGTTAGGTATGTATGTGATTGTGTGGACGTGAGGGTTAGGGCGGGTTAGGTGAGTTAAGGTTAGGGAGTGGGTTAGGTATGTGTGTGATTGTGTGGATGTGAGGGTTAGGGCGGGTTAGGTGAGTTAGGGTTAGGGCGTGGGTCAGGTAAGTGTGCGATTGTGTGGACGTGAGGATTAAGGCGGGGTAGGTGAGTTAGGGTTTGTGCGCAGGTGAGGTGAGTGTGCGATAGTGATGGACCTTAGGGTTAGGGTTTGGGTTAAGGTAAGTGGATAGATAGTGGTGTGTGTATAGTTTAGTGTAGGGTTAGGTGTAAGATTTTAGGTGTATGTGTGTGGTTTGCTGTTTGTTTGGTGTGCTTGTGTTGTGTGTATGTGTTTTGGAACAGCAGATTTTTTCCCTAGGAAAAAAGTTGCTGTTCTGTATGTTCGATATTTTCAGCTTTCGCTGAATAGGGTTCAATATTACAACATTTGAAGTTTTGAAACTTCGATGTTCTAATATAGACCCGATTAAGGATATCCAGACAATTGCAATAGTAGCAGGAGCAATGGGTCTCATAAAAAAAAAAAAGTTAGTTATATTTAGATATGTTACCAATACTTGCAACTCCACATGAATTCGAGGAGTCAGTTCTGGACACATTATGAGTGCTGCAAAGAACACTTTTGGCTAACATCAAAGATTGAAGCAATACTAATTTCATGAACCTTAATCATGCTTTGACTTAGGAATGGAGTACACTCTCGTTGTGGTACTAGAAATCCAAAAGAGCCGGAGAAATTAAACTGTTAGGTAAAGTTTGTTTGAGTTGAAGATTCTTATGTTTTTCAAATTTACTTTATATTCTTGGTAATGTTTTCATGGACACATAATTTGATTTGGCTGCTATCTGAGCAACAGACAGGCAGATTATAACCATTAATGATTATTTATCACTGTGGCAGCTATATGAAATAGTTAAATGCATTACTGTGAAGGTAACAGAACTGTCTTGTCTTCACATACTTAAAGTGTCTTCACTATAAGATAAGTGTAGAATTTTCAGTGCAGTCTTAGCCTTACTTGATCATAGTATCTTCACAACTATATAAGTGCAGAATTTTCATACCTTTATTTTTGGTTAGGCTGACTGCTTGCAGTTCCCAAGTAGTTATGGAGTCTGGTAAATGCACAGATTTAATGTGGGTAGCAAGCCTAGAAATAAAAAGGACTTGGATCAGCAGAACATACTTTCTATATTCATACATTCAGGTGAACTGATGATTAACTACTGGATAAGGCAATTATGTCTCATAAATAGGTATGAGTCTTCTAACTAGTTCTGTGTGACATAAAATGACCAATGAGCTACTGACACATTTAGGAGAGCTTTCAGGCTTGATTAAATGAGTTATTGTTTTCCCCCCCCTAACCAAAACCGAAAAAACCCTGTATTTAAAATTAAATTTATTCCATAACAAAAATTTAAAAAAAATCATGGAAAACAATTAAAATTTCTATTTAACAGCCATTAAAACCCCTAAAAAAATCCCCGGTTCCCTAATGAAAATTATATATTGAATTTTCCAAACTTTCCCAACTTATTCCCACAAAAAATATTTTTAATTTTCAGCACCCCAAAAGCTTACTTGTAAAGTATCTTCACAACTATAATAAAAATCCCCATTGTTCATGTTGCGCAAGTAGTTTAATGGGTTTTTTGCAAATATGGGTAAACAGTTTTTAAGGATTGACGGGAAAACCCTTACTTCTTTTTTCTTCTTTTTTACTAAATATTTTTCTGATGGCTTTTTGCCCTTTGGTTTGGCTCCGGGGGGGGTTTTTGGGTGTTTATTGATGGACTAACTTTTTAAAGCTTTGGCTAAAGAAAACCCAAAAAACCACTTATTGTTTGTCCTAAAAACTAAATACCTGTCCCCTATGATTTGGGTTTTATTCCTAAACACCCTAAAAAAAAGTAAAACATGCTTTAGAACATGAACTAAATCTTTTTCCCAAAAAGGGGTCTTTACTAACCCACCCACAAAGAAGGGATTCCATGAAAACTTTAATTCTAATTTTTAACATTTTCAAAATTTCCTTTCCCTTTTTACCCGGTTATTTTTTTAATTTAAAATTTTAAAAATTATTTTAAAATTTATATTAATAATAATTTTTAAAATTAAAATTAAATTATTTTAAAAGGGTTTTAAAATTAAAAACCCAAACCCCAAAAACCCAATTAATATTAAATTATTTAAATTTTAAATTTTAAAATTTTTTTTTTAAATTTTTTAATATTTTTTTTTTTTTCCCGTTTTTGCTGCAGATATTAAAAAATGGGCCAATTTTGCAAGGAAATAAGTTTGGTTCAATAACCCCCCACCCCATTATGCGTCTGGAGGGGGTTTTTTTTAAAGGGGGGTTGGGGTGAACCCCAATGGTGGTTTTTTTTTGGGTATTTTAATTAGGAAAGGTTATTACCATAAAGAAATGATTTAGTTGTCCTAAAGGGGCCCAAAAAATTTCAAAGGGGCTTTAAAATAAAGGAAACCCACGTTAACTTAATCCCCTAATTTAATAAAATTAAAAAAAAATTGCTAAACCTTATTTTATATATAATATTTTATATATATATATATATATATTTTATATATATATATATATATAATATATATTATATATATATTTTTTTTTTTTTTTGGGCTGATTTAATAAAACAACCATAAATAAAATATTTAAAAATATATTAATAATTTTAAAAAATATAAAAAAGTTTTGGACCTTTAGAAAAAAACAATACGAACAAATGCGGAAGATTTTTCACTGAAGTTTCCCCCTAAAAAGGAGTCTTTATCAATACTTAAACTGGGGGGCCCCCTGGATTTTTAGGGGGGTTTAGCTGGGGAAAATTTTTGTGAAGTGGAATGAATTGCTTTTGGTTTATTTTTTTATCAGGAAAGAAAGTAATTTGCAATTGTGCGGCAGAAAAATTTGGGGGGCCCTTCGGGATAAACTAAGTATTTTGTTTTTTTATCGGTAAAAGCCTGCTTTATTATACTTAAAAATTTTGTAAAAAACTTAAATTTAAATTTTTATAAAATTTTTTTTTTATATTTAATATTTTATTTAAATATAAAGTTTTTTTTGTTTGGTTCTGCTTAATATGTAAAAAAAAGCGAAAGAAAATAAAAGTTGGAGAATTGCACCCTTTTCCCCCCTTTGATGCCCCCTAAAAAAAAAAAAAATTGGCAGGAGTATTGGGGCTTTGAAGAAAAGGGGGATACCCCCCCAATGAGAGAAAAATTAAACCCGTATTTTTTTCCCTTTTTTCAAATTGGGTTTTTTTCCTAAATATTTTAGAAAAAAAAGAGCTTTTTTTAAAAGCTTTGGCTAAAGAAATTTTTTATTTGTGAGTAGAATTTCCAAACCCTCTTTTTGGGTATCTGTTTAGACCCGGAGGGAAATGAAAAGTTTGGGAGAATTAAAGGGGGGGTTTTTTGAAAAAACAGGCACTGAGTTGGTTAATTCAAGGTAAATTCTGGTATGTATTTTGAAAATAAAGATTTTTAATTTG
Source organism: Protopterus annectens (assembly GCF_019279795.1). Taxonomy (NCBI): domain Eukaryota; kingdom Metazoa; phylum Chordata; order Ceratodontiformes; family Protopteridae; genus Protopterus; species Protopterus annectens. Next base: position 1,811,541,064 of record NC_056743.1, read on the forward strand.
AACTTATAAACACCCCTAATTGATGGGGGGTAAAATCTAGGTTACTCTATGAAAAACTGGTTCGTAAAAATGTCCAACAAGCACAAAATACAAGGAGGAAAATGCCCTTAAAAACCCTGCTTTTTTCATTTTAAAAAAAATTGGTCTACGGGGACTGAAAAGGGGGAAAACTTCCAAGGCTGAGGTTCACCAAACCCCTCTGTTTCCCAAATGCTGTTTGCTTTTTTTAATTATTTTTTTCCCCAAGAAATCTTTTAAAGGCTTTGTAAAGCACCTTTGCTTTTATTTTTTGGGGGGGACTTTTTCTTTTTAAATTTGGTTCAGTTTTTTTAAATTTCCCTGTGTTTTTAATTTTAAGAAAGTTTGGAAATTTTAACATTTAATGGATTTTATTAATCATTTCCCTGAAACCCAAATGTTTGGTAACTCCTAAAATTTTTGAAAGTTTTTAAATTTCCAGAAAGCATTTGTTTTAAAGCTTTTTTTTAATTTTCACCCTCATTTTATATTTTAAATTTATTGCCTCCATTTAAACTTTTAAATGTTTTGTTTTTGTTTTTTTTTAAGTTCGAGCACGGGCTTTTAAAAATCTTTTAAAAGTATTTTTAAAAATGAGTCACGGATGACTTTGGGGGACTCCGCAGTTTACCCGGGACCACCCGGCCCTGTACAAGGAGGGGGTTATTTTTACATTAAACTTTTGGGCGGGTTAAATCAAATCCCTGTAATTCCATGTCCTTCCTTTTTTTTTGCACTTTGTCTTTTTGTAATTTTTTAAAATTTGGGTTGCATTTAAAGGGGAAAGTGATCCATTCTGGTAAACTTTTTAAAGGGTATTTTAAAATTTCCTATTCCGGGGGGTTTTTTTTGTTTGTTTACATTTTTTTTGAAAAATTTCTCATTTTCGTGTATCATTTAGTTGCTTAATGCTCTTTTAAAATCACATTTAAAAAAATTTTGGAAGGGAAATTTGGCTTCCCCTACCCTAAAGCCTCCAAAATTCCCTGTTTTTTTTTTGGCCCAAAAAAATTTTTGGGTTTTTTCCCCAAAGTTTTCAAATTTTATGGGATTTTTTTTAAACTTTTTTTTTTTGGGGGGAAAACAAAAGGGGGTTTTTGGAAAAAAATTTCTGATTTTTTTTTTTAAATTTTGGGGGAATCTTATTTGGGGATCCCTGAGGGATTTTGGAGAAAATTTTTTTGATCAGTTTTTTGTTTGTGAAAAATTTTTCTTTGAAAATCTAAATTTTCCCCCCCTTGCTGTCCAAAAGCATTTGTTGTTGGGAGCAGCACAAAATTTTTTGGAATAGTTTGATTAAGCTTTTTTGCAGCCCCAAATACAACCTAGCAAATTACCCTTTGTTTCAAAAAATTTCGGTTGGACCTTAAAAATGACGTTTATTTTCAACCCAAAAAACACCCGTTTTTGAGATTTCAAAATTTAAAAAGGCTTTTATATAAGGTTTTTAAAAACCAAAAAGGGTCTTAAACAAAACCATCCCCAATTCTTTTATGACAAGTAGCCAACTTATTTGGGTTTTTCCCCCTAAAAAAAGGCCCAAACTTTTTGTTCAATTTTAAAGGTAGGCAAAAATCCCAGAAAATTTTTTGGAAAAGGGGGGGCTTAATTGAGAAAATGATGTTTTCCCCGAATAATAAAAGGACTCCTTCATCGGTCCAAAGAATCCGTGTTCAGGCCAGAACCATAATACCAGTAGCTTATAGCCCTGAAATGTAAAAAACCAAGAAAACCCCCTGGACCTTAAAGAAACTAGGGATCGTATTGGGTTTTAAAGGTAGGATTTAGATTGTAGCATTTCCTTTGGGAAAATGAGCCACAAAAAAAGGGAAAATTTGTTTTAAAGGGTTAGTTTTTTTTTTTTGAAGGGGAAAATTTTTTTATCCGGGATAATAAAAAACCCCTGTTTTCAATTCTCACTTTTCTTTGGTTTCAAATTAGCAAAACCTTGTTTTTCTTTTTTTTAGGCTTCAATTTGAAAAACCCTTCTACAAAACAAAAAAACAAAAAAATTAAAGGGGCTTCAATGGGGGGCAACAAAAAATTACCCCCCGATTTTGGAGAAGAAGTGTTTTTTCAGTTTCATTTTTTCCAAAAGAGCATCCCCAGAACCGGGGTTACAATTTTCCAAATTTTTTTAAAACCATTCTGTAAAACAACCCAAATTTTAAAACCCCTTTCCAAAGGGACAAAAGGGGAAGTGTTCAATTTACATAAAAAATTTAAAAAAAAAGGTTTTCTTCCAAGTGCAAAAATAGGGTATACTCCAACTGAAAAGTTGGTGCATTGTTGTAAATATTGAAACGTGATAAGAATACATTGCAAAAAAAGATGTTAACTTTTGAAAAGGCCTAAATGCAACCTTTCCTTGCTTTTACATAAAAATTTCAAAATTTACTTAAAACAAAAAAGTTTTTTTGGGTTTAAATCAAAAGTAAAAAGGATTTTTTCCAAATTTTTTTAAAAACGGAAAAAATCCCCAGTTCCTAAAACCCTTTAACAAGAGAAAAAAAAACGTAAAAGGCTCCAATATAACCATTTCTGTCCCCAATGCTCCACCATTACTTTTTTCCTCCACGGGGGTGATTGGCCCTTTAAAATTTAAAAAATAAAGGGGGTTTGTTGGCTGGTTAAAATGGCCCAAAATGGGTTTAAATAAAAATGCCCCTCCCTGTGTTTTTCTGCCTGGGGGCCAATTTTTACAAAAGGTTCATAGGTTTTTTTAGTAAATTTTTTTCTTAAAGGGGGGGCCGAAATTCCACACTCCCTTTTCTAAATTCTTCACAACACTTTAGGGGAAAGCTTGAAAAATTTTTTTCCCCTTTTTCCTTTTTTTTTTAGTTTTAAATCTAAAAAAGTTTGTTTTCAGGGAAGAATCACGGGAATTTTTTTTTTACAAAAAATAATTCCTATTTTAAGAAACTAATTTTATAAAATTCTTTAAAAAATGAAAGCCCAATTCGGGTTCTTTCTCATTTTTTGATGTTTTTTTTGGGTTATTAAATAAATTTGATGCCTTTAAGTTTTTATTTTTTGAATTTTTCTATTTTTTGCTTTTTTTGTAAGTATATTTTAGCTTTTTTTTTTCCCTGTCCTTTGTCAAATTTTTAATTCTTCCTGAAAGGGCCCCCCCGCCCCCACACCTAACTATATTATTCGGGTTCTCACTTCGGGAAAAACCTTAAAAAAAAACTATGTCCCCCTTTCTTTTTTTAAAAACTTAGCAAAAAAAAATAAAAAGTTTATTTCTTTGAAGAAAAAAGATAAAACTCTAAATAAAAGCCCCTTCACTAAAGGAATTACCCCTAAAATTTAAAAAAAAGGGAATTTTTTTTATTTAATGTTATCCCGGATAAATCGAATTTTTGAATAATAAAACCTTAGGGGGCAAAATCCGGGAAAAATTTTTAAATTTGGAAGCCCCTCCATTTGGGATTTTGGGGAAATATCCTTGACTTCAGTTTTTTTTTTTTCAATTTTCCCATTTTTTTTAAAATTGAAAAAAAGGAAAACCCGGCAATAAGTTTTTAAAAAGGGGAAATACTCGTGGGGGTCTTTTGCTGAAAATTCTTGTTTACAAGTGCCCTTTTAAAATTAATTTGAAATTAGCGAAATAACCGGGGCACTTTTTTGTTTAAAACTTTTTTAATTCCATAAAGAAAAATTTAAAGGAATTTAAATTGGAATAATAAACACCTGTAACATGTTGGAAAAATGAAAACCAAAAATTTGAACCGAATATATGCACAAAGCAACTGTGTTTGGCAAACAACAAAAAGGGGCAATAATGAGACCTTAAAAGGGTTTGTAGAAATCATGGGCTTTTTTTTAACCCGGTTTGAAAGGAAACAAATTTTTCCAAAATAAATGAAAAATGGGGAAAAAGGGGGCGGGAAATATAAAATTAAAAAATAAAAATGGCTTTTCCCCAATTTCCCATTTTTTCCCAAGTGTTTTTGGGGATTTAATATATTAATAACCCATGTTTATAAAACTATTTAGTCCACTATAAGCTGGAAATGGGTAAGGAAAATAGGGGGATCAAACTAGAAAGGGATTTTTTTGAAAAGGCCCCCAATGAAAACGCATATAAAGGGAAGAAATTTCTTTTAAACCCAACACTTTTTTAAAAATTTCAGAAAAAAAAAATGGGGCAAAGGATAAAAAAAAATTTTGTTTTTTAAATTTCACTTAAAATTTAAAAAAAGAAAAAATTTTTTTTCAAACAATTAAATTTTAAACGGGCTGCAATATACAAGTCAAAATTTTAAATCTCTATTTTTCCCAAAAATAAAAAATTCACAATTTTGTTTATGGCAACATTGAAAACCAAAAAAAATAACAAACCCTTTTAAATACACATCGGGGCTTTAAGAGGATACCCAAAAAGTCAAAAAAATTTTTAAAAGTTCACTAAAAGACAAAAAGTGCAAAAACTTTTCACTCTTTTGTTAAAATTTTTTTAAAAAAATTTATTTTTCAAAGGACCCCTTTTTTTTTTTAAAAATTCCCCTAATTCAAAACTAAAAAAATAATTTAAATATTTTTTACCCATAATAAAAATTTTTTGTTTACAAACTACTTTACCATATAAACAACTCCTCATGCAAAACATCCAATTTTTTAGCAATAATCCTTAAATTAAGCCAAAAATTCAAAATACAAACGGCTCAAGGATTTGTTTTTCAAAAAAAACAACCTTTCTTTTTAACATCATTTTTTTAAAACCTTCCGCTTTTACTCTTTTTTTTCCCAAATTTTTTTTGCAAAATTTATTTTCCCCAAAATGGAACTAAAAAAAAATTTTAAAACTTATTTATTTTTCCTCCTTGCTGGGGGGTTCCCATTCCCTGAAAAAAAATAAACAACCCAGGGCTCGGGGCCCCCCCTTCCCCCAAAGGGGCTAACTTAATCTGTTTAACTAAACCAAGCTTTGGTCCCCAAATTGGGAAAAAAAGAAATTAAAAATTTTAATTAAAAAAACAAAAAAAAAAAATAATTTAAAACTTTGGGGAAAAATGGCCCCCTTTTCCCAGGGGCCCGGGCTAAAAAGGGGGAAAAAGGGGAAAAAGGCCTAAATAACAGGGTAGGCATAACTTTTTAATGTTAATTGTAACCCCCTTCTTCTTGTTGGGAGCCCCCCCAACCTTTTTTTATGGAAAGCTCAAAAGGGAAAAAGTGGAGGTTTTGGAGGAACCCAAGAATTTAAAATGAAGGTAGAGGAGGCCCAAGGGGGGAAAAAAATTTGGGGAAAACTAAATTAGTAACCCCTAAAGGGGGGGTTTTTCCCTTTAGAAAAGGAAAAAAGGGGCATTTTTAAAAATTTTTTAAAAAGAAGTTAAAAAATTTTGCCATAAAGGGTTTGAAAAAAAGGAATTTTTTTGGGAAAAAATTGGGAAAAAGTTTTTCGTTTTTGTTAAAAATTTAAAGGGAAAATTAGGGGGCCCTTTTTTGAAAAATAATTTAAAATTTCTTCAAAATAGGAAAAGCGGTAATTTAATTTATCTTTGTCTATGATAGAGAGAAATTAATCAGTGTGTTAGAGAAACAATAATAGTTCTGGATTTGTGTACTGTTTGGTTTGCTGCTGGAAAGACAAGCAGGTGAAGGTTCCAGTTGTTTGTGATACGGTTGGACATCGTTTTCCGTGGTCTTTGTGGAAAACTAAGTAAGGAGACGACTGCACAGAGCAGCATGAAGTTCAGATAATTCTTCTTAGCTGAAGTTATGGCTACTTTAGAAAAGTGTTTCTCTATGAGAGCAGCTTAAGAGGGCAGCAATGAAGCCGCTGGTTCAAGGGGAGGATCAAGGATGCCAGTAGGAACTAAATTCAAGTCCCATTGAGGTGGGATCTTGATTGGGGCTTGAGCAGAAAAACACCTCTTAAAAAGGCTTTGGCAGAGCTTAAGGGACATGATACTGAGTCTGAGACAATCTACATGAAAAATTAGATATAGCAGCTATTGTACTCTAATGGTAGATGAAGAAGAGCCTAAAATGAAAGAGCTCTGCCAGAAAGTCTAGGATAGAGCTGGATAGGTGCAGTGAAGGGGTCTATATTTTGGATGCTGCCCAGAAGGAAAACGTTTCCACTTACTATTATAAATCTTCCTGGTAGAAGATTTGTGAGGAGGCTATCCAGGATGTTTCGACCCGAATGAGAGAGAGATTAAGGGAAGCTTCCGGTAGGGGTAGGAATTGGAGAAACCTGCACGCTGTGAGTAGTTGAGAGAATGAAGGAGTGGTGCAGCTGGCCCGGCTGGTGGAGTCAACAAGATCTGGCACCGGTCCAGATGCTGTGCTGCTCCAACAGGTAACAATGTGATGGAAGGAACGGAAACCATATCTGTCGAGGCCAGTAAGGGGCAATGAGGATCATTGTAACTCTCCAAGGTGATAGCTTTCTGAATTCAATTCGAGATATCAGTGGAAAAAGGGAAAAGCATACAGAAGTCCCCGGGGCTGTCACACCGTGGACTAGAGCCGTCTCTGGTGGGATGGTCTGGGTAACGGGAAGATGATTAAGAAGAAGTTAGGTGAAACTTGCTGTTTTGGGGAGTAGCAAAAGACTGCAGCAAGGCTGGCCTCCATTTCTTTTGGAAGACTTCTTCCAGCACTGGATTTCTTCAAGAGACCACTTTCGTGGGGCATGAGAATAGGCCCTGCTCAAATCCTGGTCCGCAATCACGTTGGACTTCACCGAGAATGTCGCGTTGCTATATCAGAAAAGCGCTGAGAAGAAAATGGCCCACTGCCAAAGTCTGAGTGCCTCGACATAAGAAGGGTGGTAGGATCTGGTTTCCGCTCTGTTTTGTTGGATGTAATTACACACTACGACATGTTGTCCATCTGAATTCGCAGCTGATAGTCCCTGGTGGGGAAGAGAGTCCTGAAGGGCTTTGCAACGCTTAAAAAGCACTTCGCTCTCATCTCCTAAGACATTTATGTGCAAGTGGCACTTTCGAGAAAGGTTGCTTACGTGCCCTGGACTAAGTTCTGCCCTGATAATGCTCCCCCACCACCCAATCAGGGAGTATGTCCGTTGTCATCGGGCGACTTTGAGGGGGAGGAATGAAAGGTCTGTCCCTGGAGAACTTGAGGTGATGCGGATCCACTCAAGACAGGTGATTCTTTTTGCATGATTGAGTTATTAATATGAGTGTGAGACATCGGAGCTGTTGGAAGGACCATTGGTAAAGCAGTTAATCCATTGGTGGATCCTCATGCAGAAACGAGCTAAAGGGAGAAAGGGTGATAGTAAGCTGCCATGAGTCCTAATACCTTCAAGACTACCCTGGCTTTGACCTTTGTTGCACTGTAATCAAAAGGTATTAAACTTGCCTTTCGCGATGATATCTAACACTCTTTTGCTCTGTAAGTCTGGCGGAAAGATTGAGTGTGTCTAAGGTGAGCCTATAAAAGGTAATAGATTGACAAGGCTGCTACAAGGCAGATTTTTCAAATTTCATTGAAATGCCTAGAGCTTGGCAAGTTTGGATGGTGAAGTCTCTGGATATAAAGCAGTTGATGTCTGGTGGTGTATGCGGTAGGAGCCAGTCATCTAAATATGGGAAACACCTGGAATCCTTCTTGACGTCTCAAGTGAGCCCGCTGACTCACTGCTGCCATGCATTTGGTATAAACACTCTAGGGGCTGTAGTGAGACAAAAAGGGCAGGGATCTGAACTGAGTAGTGACTGGCTCCCCAGCCTACAAAGTAGGAGAAACCATCTGGAGGCCGTCTGTCGCATTTTATTAGTGGTAGTCATCGCATCCTGAAGGTCTATCGAGGCACATCCAATTGTCCTGACCTTCCAAGAAGGGTTGAATGGACTGTAGCGTGACCATCCGGAATTTTGTTTTTGATATAATTGTTTTCAACACTGAGATCCAGCAGTATAGGTTGCTCCAGGTCCCCTGTTTTTTGGTACCAAAAAATTTGGAAGTAGATTCCGGATCCTTGCTGGTCTGCTGGGACTGGATTGGATAGCTCTTTTGATAGCAGCAGCTTTGATATTTCCTAGTGCTGCTTGTTCCCTTAGACTGGGTTGAGCGTCTGGAAGGGATCCTTTGGGTTGGGATGGGATGTGAATAAAGGGGAATTTTGTAACCCTCGGATATGACTGGCTGTACCCATTTGTCTTGCTTGAGTGGGGGAAAGGCCAGGCTTTTGGGTACAGTGATAATCTTCCCGACTGCCTCCAGAAGGTGGACAGCCGGGCAGCTCCTCAGGGATGCTCTGAAAGGTTTATCAGGAGAAAGTTTCTCTGCTACCTAGTTTTGGTGAATTCTCCTCTGCCTCTAGGGAAGTAGTCTATTGTTATTCCCCTCTGCCTCTAGAGGGGAACCCGACCTATGTGCATCAGATGAGACTCCCTGAGGTTTGGAACCACATTTTCCTCCCTCTGACCTTTGGATAAGGTCTAGAAGGGGTAGAAAAACAGACTCCCACGGCAGAGAGAGTCTTACCTTCCACCTCGCACCTAGTCAATGTATCCCTTCATCTGAGGACCAAACAATATTGAGCCATCAAAGGGGGGTGGTGAAGGGCGCCTTGAAAGTCCATAAAATTGCAAAAGCCGCATCAGAAGCGTGACATCGTAAAGCTACACCTGTGCCTGCGGCCCTCTGCTCAAGCCCCATCAGCAGCATATGAGATAAGCCGCATGGAGGAGTTAACAATCGAATTCAGGGTTGCCAACTGGGAGTTCATTTTGTCTTGGAACCCCTCAGCTGTTCGATCCTGTATAGCCTCACCCATATCTTTGAGCAAAATCTCTCTGGAGGCAGACGTGAAGTGACACAAGAAAAGTTCAGCGACCGCATTGAAAGGTTGCTGATGAAAACATCCACTTACCGTACCTGTCTGTGGTCCCTAGACTCCTTATTAGAGAGGATGGACAGAGTACCGAAGGATCGAGACTAACTCCTTCTTGGTGGACTGCGGCCACCACCATAGCATCAACAGAGACACCTTTTTGATAGAAACTCGGTTCTCCTTAGGGCAGTAATAAATTTTGACGGCAGCCTCCCTGGGGTTGGGAGTTCCACTGAATCAGGGCCGTCCAAGCCTTCCTTGCCACCACTTCCATAAGGGGTCAAAGGGAGAGGACACCCAGGAGGTGGAAGGGCGAGAGCCAAATGCCTCAAGGTAAACTGACTCATCCTCTGAAGGGTTAAGGGTGGGCCAGTTCCCCCCTCTGTTCAGGATTTCAAGGGCGTCAGCAAAGGAGACATCCTCAGAGGGACTGAGGGGAACTTTCAGATTCCACCAAGTCAGTGTCAGAGGTGATAGACTCCAGGAGCCATCAATGTGCTTCCTCTTGCACTGTCCTGGTCTTCGAAGGGGTTCTCCTACCACCAGATCAGGAGAGGCCTCGGGAAGAGGAGGAAATTCCAATGGGAAATCCTGAGGAGCTGGCTCTCTGCTTGGTCTGATACAAGGGGATGGAGGTAGAAATCACCGCAGGCACTGGGAAAGAGGGAGGAGCTGGCCGGAGCCGCATTGTGGGGTAGACACTGGAGTCTAGCTTGCGCTCCGCGATGATCTCGAAGGGGTACGCCCCTATCAAGCTAACAGGCCGGAGGTCCCGGCTCTCCGAGGATATCGCAAGGACACCCCAGCACCGACAGGGATGGCTCCGAGGCCGATGTCGGAGCCGAACTTCCTACCAGCGCCCGGCGCTCCAAGAGGGAGAACAGGGTCGGACAAGGGTCCGGTGCCACTCGCCCCTCAGGCAGCCGATGCAGGAAAGCTCCGGCACGAGATCCACTCCAATAAGGAAATCGGAGCAGATGGCGGGCCGAAAGGGAAGGTATCGGCTCCGGCTTGCCACACTGGCTGTTACGGCTCCAATGAGCCTCGGCTCGAACTCAAAAGGAGTTGGAGGAGGAATAAAATCAGGGATGGAAATAGCCGCATGACTGTTTGAGTAGGGCTGTATGCAGCATTTGGGCCAGTGCCACCGGACTTGAGAAGTCTACTCACCACACTTTGTAAATCATGGTCGGACAGCCTGGAGGACGAGGAATGAGACCCATGGCTCCGTTCCGATAGAAGGAGATCGGAGCGAATGGATGGAGCCACGATGGAAGGGGACCTAGACCTCTTCTTTGAAGCGTGGCTCCGATAAGCCTCTGCTCGGAGCTGACTGATCTTGTCAGCCTCGGCTCCAGCCGGAGCCGAGAATGATGGTGATGGTATGAAGATTTGAAACATCGGCTCAGCGGAGGTAGCCGATGTCGGCCGCTTTTAATGCTTCCAGGGGACGGCTCTGAAATCTGGGCCAGACGGTCTGGAAGTCTTAGAAGAGCTTCCTGACACTGAACACCTGGGTCGGGGGCCTTCAGGGCTTTAACAAGCCACGTAGAATCAATTTAGTTTTGCATTTTCTGCAGGACTCTGGGGCTGAATGCATAGCACACAGCACATGGAGTCCTGCAGGTGCAAAGGTCCCAGGCAATATACACAAGAAGTGTGACCGTCTGTCAGAGACATTTTCTGACAGCACGAATCACACTTCTTGAAGCCTGAGACCTTGAGTCTTTTAGACATCCTAAAAAGCTGAGTGAAGAAAAACACAAGCCACAACTTACAGAGCACTCCCTTAACAAAAATAAAAATCCAGTCACAACTGAAAGGACTAGGGAGAAGGAGAGGGAGAGGGCCAAAGGCCTAAAGTTAAGAAAGGGAATAAAAAGGAATTCTAACACAAGAGGGGACCCGATTTAAACTAATGGAATACTTTTAAATAAGAACTATACTAAAAATAGGGTTGAAATTGGAAGTTTCTGAACAAGAAAACGTACTCAACCTGCCAGAGGACACAGGTAGAAGAAGCACCTCGTCAGCTAAGCGGCAAAAGCGAGATCTGAGTAGTTACCGCTTCTAGCATTGTATGATATAAGGGGAGCTCTCTTGAGCTGGTGGAATTAGCTCGAAGCTTTAGTATTGGCGAGAAGCCGGAGCCGCAGGATCGGCTCCGAACCCATCCAGCAAGAATGAAGGCCAGATTGACAACTTAACATCAGATATTCTCCAAGTCTTATTCTTGGGTCCTTTGTTGTTCTTCCTCTCCATCAATGATCTAACATATGACCTAATAAACCTCAGTATGGTAATATATGCTGATGATTCAATACTCAAGTCCAGCAAAAACCTGACAGACCTATAATAAAGGCTTCAAACGTGCTTCACAGCCTTATGCAATTGGACTTAGTATAACAAGACTATTGAATAACCCAGTAACGTCTCCTTCTGCATATCCCAGAAATTACTTGACACCCTACCAATTAACAGTCAAAGACAACAATGGCTTTACTTGACTGCAAGCTACTGAGCAAAGACACCTGGAAATTACCAAGTTTTTCACAATAATCTAGCAACGTAGTGGGCAAAACTCTTGTATGGCTAAAACTATTTCATAAAATATTACATATATTTTTTCCCACTGCCTAGCTTTCTGTAGCAAAAAAAAAAAACATCCTCATATCAAAAACTGAATATAGGCTTCATAACCACCTTTCATTCTAACTTGAACACAAAATTCAGACTGCAATAAATAAAATCTGTAGATACGTCCTTCTTGCTGACAACCTTACCCACTCTATCGCCTACATGAACTCATCAAATGTTTACTGGTACACAGCAGAGTTACCCCAATACTCAGTGTGTAATTGTTCAAGGTGATTGCAGTGTCCCTTTTTAAAAAAAAAAAACATTGATCAGACATCAAACTTATGCCCTCATGGAAGCTCCAGACAATAGTTTAACTCTCTCTAAACCAAAATTCAAAACTGCACTGGGTGAAACAGCTTTCTCAAAACTTGGACCAGCTATGTGAAACCACCTTCCTGCAGAAATCAGGACAATACTGTTTATATATTTGTTTACTTTAAAAGGACATTTTTAAAAAGAAGCTGATTGTACTTGCTTCAGTTATAATGGTTGAATCACTCGCACTTCCTGATTCGGTAGCAAAACCTAACTTGTGTAAAGAAATGTCCTAATATTCTCCCAATGACTTACAACTATAGATACTTTTTATACTTTAATCTGTGAACAATGTACCTAAAACTGTGGATATTAGAAATAATATAGCCTCAATGCTGTAAATAGGGCACCTATATCAGTCTGTTATTACATTTTTCTCTTACTATTGTGATTAATTTCACAGTTTTGTAGTTTCTATTTTGGTCCAAGTTGTAGCTGAAAAAGAAAAAAATCTTTTTCTTTTTGCACTTTGTACTTTTCCTAGTAATTTTTCATTAAGAAGGGTTTGGATTGCATCTAGTGGCAGCAGAGAGTAGTAGCCTGATCTCATTCTGAGCTGGAAACTACTTTAGAGGTCACTAAGTGTAAATTTCCTGATTGGCCAGGGGGTAATTTTGTTTGTTTAGGCAGTTTCTCTGTTTGTAAAAATGTTACTGCATTTGTGCAAAGCTGCTGATCATTTAGTTGCAGTTCGCACTGCTCTGTATAGATGCATGCACGTAGAAAAAAAAATTTTAGGTTCATAGGTAGGTACTAGGCTATCGGCCCTAGGGCCCATACAAGCCTAGCCAAAAAATGTACCCTGGCTTTCGCCACCCAAGAAAATTATTTTCCTGTGCCCCTGTCGAGCAGAGCTACAGAAGTGATCCCCGGGGTGAATTTCCCATTTCCCATCCAATCATCAAGATTTTTCTTGAAGAGTGCTAATGAGGAGCTTTGTTTGATATAGATAGGTAGCCTGTACCAGAGTATGGGAAGTCTCTGGGACAGGAATCTATCCCTCCAACATGTTCTGTTTATTGTGGTGACAAGGTTAAGGTCCCTAGAGCGTGTAGCTCGGAGGGATTGGTATTTCTTTAAGTGGAGCATGTCCAACAGCTCTGGGTTTGACATAGCTTTGTATGTTAGGCAGAGATCGCCCCTAAGTAGGTGATATGCGATGGAGTAAAGCTGTAGTTTTTTGAGTCATGTTTGTATTGTATTGTACGACATAATTTTCTTATGAAACTACCTCTCAATTTTCCCCGGGCCTTAGCTGTGCCAAAAGAAACTACTTTGTGTGTTCAGGAGCAGCACACCATGAATTTATTCTGAGATAGCCTTGATTGAAGTCTGTATTTGTACAGCACCCAAGCTAGTCAACTCTAGACACTTCAAGTACTATCTCCTAATGATTATCAGATAAAATCTGGAGTTAAGGATATGGATCCTGTAGAAATGTAGCAATTGTCTTATGTTTACTGACAGCCAACAAACGTATCCGTTATATGATAGATGTAGTTACATAATATCACTGAAGGCATGTCTCTCATATACAGGCACTTATAATACCAAACAGGTTGGTTGTCTGTAACACACAAACCATACTCACCACATATACTTTGTATCAGACAAGTAGACCCAACATATACTTAGGAGCTTAATCCTCCTAAACCCCAAAGGCCTCAACTTACTATGTCTCAACTTCTAAGGCCATATGGCAAATAATCACACAGCCCAATATTTTGGAAATAGGGGACTTCAATGTGAGACACATAGATGTTTCACTCACCAGAATAAGTAAGGAGAGAGTCAGCTGCCTGTCAGGGGTCAGGATCCAACAGAGCATGCACAGATGTACTCAGGCCATTGAACCATAAGTACCAGTATGACTTAGTCATTGTCCATGTAAGTGTAAACAACCAGAGATACACCTCCCTGGACCATATAAAGAGAGACATGATGGAGCTCTGTAGTTCGTGTTCAAGGTAGGCATGAGTCTAGCATTAAGTAGCATTCTACCTTTTGCAAGAATGATGCCACAAAATAGGAGATAATTGACTTTACCAACTGGCATAGTTTTTGGTGTCATTTGAAGTGGGTACAATATTTTGTTATCCTGGGATGAGATGGAAGACATACCACTCCGCTTTGCAGGGATGGTCTGCATCTGTTTGCTTTAGGCTTTCATATATTAGCTAAAACCTTGTTTTCCTCATGCTGTTGTTTTAGGCAATATCAATTTGCTAAACCTTCTGACATAACAAAACCAACACAAAAAGGTCTAAAGGTGTTGCTGCTCAATGCCTGGGGTCTGAACAAGAAACTCTACCACCCGCAGGCTCTCCTTACCCTGGAGAACGAAGATGTTTGTTCAGTTACTGACACTTGGTTTAAAGCCAAGAAGAGCATCCCCAGAACAGCAGGGTTACAATGCTTTCCACATATTTAAACCACCTACTGTACAAACAATGCTTTCCACACATTTAAACCACCTACTGCACAGGGAGGGACAAAAGGTGGAAGTGTCTCAATTTACATCATAAATTAAAGAAAGGTTTGTGCTGTCCACCTAGTGCAGGAAAATATGTGGCTGCAGTACTCCAACATGAAAAGTAATGACAGTGCACTTGATTGACTATAACCTGACTGTAGCAAACAAAGTGACTACAGATATACATTAAGCATTAAAAGATGTCTAACTTACTTGAAAAGTGAACCTGGACAACTGCAGATGCACTTTACAGCTTGCTTACAAGTTACTATCACCAACCATCTTCTAAGAGTTTAGCTTAGGTAAACAATAATATTAGCTTTCTTCCTGGAGTATTAAACTACAGGAAGTAAAAGACTGGATTTCTTCCTAAGAGGTTTTAGATAACAAAGTGAAAGAATACCACCAGCATTCCTGGAAACCTAATATAGACAAGTAGAAAAAGTATAAATTATCTAGATAAAAGGCATAACTCAGACTATGGGATGACCATTTCTGTCTCCTCAGATGCATAGCTCATCGCATCTATGCTGTACTTTCCTCCACTTTTATGCACAGCTGTGTACTTAGGCCCTTATAATTAGAAGAAATAAGTAGTGGGGTTTGCATTGGCTCGGCTTCAAATGGTCTACTAAATGGCTTGCTTAATAATAACCTATGACCCTACCTGTGCTTTTTGCTGCTCTGTGGTGTCATATGTTTAGCATCAAGGCCTTCATCAGGTCCTTTTGTCCCAGCCTAAATTTCTTTCTTGAGGCAGGGGCCAGCAAAGGTTCCACACTGAACCTATTATCTGAAATTGCTGTCTATCTAATACTTTCAGCAGGAAACCGCTTGTTGCACTAATGTTTTTTCCCTTCCTTTTTTCCATTTCATTTCATTCTCTTTAGCGTCTTACTTTCAACTACTACAAAAGTTTGATTTCTGGACTGGAAGACATCTTACTAGGAATTAGTTACTCTTTTCTTCTACACTTAAATGAACTTCCATAGCTTTAAGAAACTAACTTTCATAAGAAGTTCTTAAATAAAGAATGAAAGCGCGCTCAATTACTGGTTCTACTTGCTGCATTATTTCTGATGATTATTTTGGAAAGTTATTAACTTTATATATGTTCCACAGATGCCTTTGGAAGTTTTTTTATTATTTTGATATAGTGTTCTCCCAGTTTTGTTTGCATTTTTCTTCTAAAGTAAGTATATTTCATGAGCTTTCAGTTTTCCTGATCCAATATTAGAAATCAAAGGATTTTAATCTCTCTGACCTGTCATTAGGGCTTTACCTCCTGCCCACTCACAGTCCTCAACATAGTATTCCACCTTCAGGTGAGTCTCACTTGCTGGGAAAATCTCTTGAATAAAACTATGCTAGACTCCCTTTACTG
Source organism: Protopterus annectens (assembly GCF_019279795.1). Lineage (NCBI taxonomy): Eukaryota > Metazoa > Chordata > Ceratodontiformes > Protopteridae > Protopterus > Protopterus annectens. The sequence goes on from NC_056743.1 coordinate 1,811,556,712, forward strand.
ATTTTGTGAGAAGACTCTAGCAGAGGCTAAAAATGAAAACCAGTTTCCACTTTCTTTGTTAAGAAACAAGATCCAAAACAATGCTGAAATAAAAGCACGCTTACACATAAATGGAATTATCCACCTGGAAATTAAATAAGAACCGAACTGGTTACATCTGTTTTAGTTTGAATAGTATATGGCACAGGATGGAAATCAGAATAATTAATGACACTAATGACAAACCTGTGCATGGGGCATAAATACTACTGGAAAAGTTCATATACATTGACGAGAAGCCCCTCCATTAATGGGATGTAGATATCATGGGACAATACTCCTGTGACTCTGCATGTGTTGTATATGTTTTACAATGTTCTGGCCATTTGTTTTAAATTGGAGAAAATAAGAAGAAACCACAGGACAGGATAAGTGAGCATTTAACAGAGAGAATAGCTACGAATGAGGGTCTTGTTGCTGAATATATTACATTGTTTCATTCAAGTGACCTTTGAAATTAACCTTTGAAATATAGCTTGACAATATACCAGGGCACTGGTTTTATGTCTTAAAACTATTTTATGATTCCACCTATAAGCTAAAAATACTGTGGTAAAGGCACCATTAATATGGACATGAACTACAACACCTCAGTAAGCATGTCATGGAAAAAAATTGCAGAAATCCTAAAATTGCAACCTGCAATCATCCAGTGCAGGCAGAAGCTGAATGCTGTGTTTGATGAACAGCAAGCAGACTGAAGTAGGCAATCAGATAGAGACACATGGTAGCAAAGAGGATTGTAGAAATCTATGGTGCTGGTGTTTTGTTAAGGTCCAGCAGTAAAAAAGTTAAGCACAAGAAGCACAGAAGGTTTATCCACAATACACAGTGAATATCAATAGCAGGAGGCACAGCAGGCCTTCACGGATGTGCTACACATTCACAAAATAAACCGTAGTAGTATTACCTGATCTAAGGGTCTAAACCTCATCCGTGACATAAACAAAACAAGATGGATGGACTAGTATTTGTCTCAGAGATAAGCCTATTCAACTGCAATTTGGAGAAATGGATGGGGAATCTCAGATTCACCCCTGGCTTATTGTCTTTGCCGCTTATGGAGAGGGGCAGCTTGTAGGTGCCCTAAGGCAGATCTCTGGGTTGTGTCATAGTTCCTGTGTTGCCCATATCCTTGTTTGGATAGGAGGAAGCTTCTTTGTTCACCAGTGGGAGTGGGAAGCTCTGAGCAGCCTATCTGTCCCTAAAGGAGTGGTTCCAGCCCAGTAACTTGTAGCTTATTGGCCGTTTTGGGCCATTTCCTAGCTCTTTCTAACCCCCTGCTATAAAGCCCGCTTTAGCACACTTTTGCACTTGTAATTGACTCAGCACAGCTCCTCGTGGTGTCCTGCAGAGTTCTACAAGCAGCAGCGAGTGGAAGAGTGACTTTCCATTGATTTATAAGTATTTTTTGGCTACTTATTTCCGACTGCTTTTTCTCACCGAAAAGCGAGTTTCTATAACTAAATAAGCTCTGCAAAGTTGATTTACTGCATTACTGTTTGTTTTCCTAAACTTTTTGCACCTTTAAAGTTTGTTTTTCTTAAATTAACTGGTAGGCTACACACTCAAGTGCGCTAGCCGATTTAAAGCATTTACTATTGTTACTGTATCTATTTTCTGCTACTTTGTAAGAAAAAAAAAATCCTTAGTTTACCGCCTTTACTGAACTAGAATAGTCCAGTCTTCAGGTATTGTTGATCTCTGGGCTGTGTCATAGTTCCTGTGTTGCCCATATCCTTGTTTGGATAGGAGGAAGCTTCTTTGTTCACCAGTGGGAGTGGGGAGCTCTGAGCAGCCTATCTGTCCCTAAAGGAGTGGTTCCAGCCCAGTAACCTGTAGCTTACTGGCCGTTTTGGGCCATTTCCTAGCTCTTTCTAACCCCTTACTATAAAGCCCGCTTTATCATGCTTTTGCGCTTGTAATTGACTCAGCACAGCTCCTCATGGTGTCTTGCAGAGTTCTACAAGCAGCAGCAAGTGGAACAGTGAATTTCCATTGATTTATAAGTATTTTTCGGCTACTTATTTCCGACTGCTTTTTCTCACCGAAAAGCGAGTTTCTATAACTAAATAAGCTCTGCAAAGTTGATTTACTGCATTACTGTTTGTTTTCCTGAACTTTTTGCACCTTTAAAGTTTGTTTTTGCTTAAATTAACTGGTAGGCTACACACTCAAGTGCGCTAGCCGATTTAAAGCATTTACTATTGTTACTGTATCTATTTTCTGCTACTTTGTAAGAAAAATAAAAAAAAAATCCTTAGTTTCCCGCCTTTACTGAACTAGAATAGTCCAGTCTTCAGGTATTGCTGATCTCTGGGCTGTGTCATAGTTCCTGTGTTGCCCATATCCTTGTTTGGATAGGAGGAAGCTTCTTTGTTCACCAGTGGGAGTGGGGAGCTCTGAGCAGCCTATCTGTCCCTAAAGGAGTGGTTCCAGCCCAGTAACCTGTAGCTTATTGGCCGTTTTGGGCCATTTCCTAGCTCTTTCTAACCCCCTGCTATAAAGCCCACTTTAGAGCGCTTTTGCGCAAATTTGCCCATAGCGCAGCATCGGTCAGCGCCGCTAAATCAGGTTTAAACTATTCCCGGCTCCACAAAGTCTGCTCTTCATTTCTTCTCTTAGAACTGCTCTAACTCTCAGTCTAAACATTCTATTCTCAATCTAAAACCCTGCACTTGCTCCTATAAGTATTTTATATAAGTTAAGCACTTTTTAACTAAAAAAGCACTACATCCTCCTAAAAGCCCCTTGAGTACCCTATCCCCTATAGGTTCTTTCTGATTCAGTTACATAGCAGTTCCTTATACTATAATGGCATGTCGAAAGGTCAGTTGCTGGCTTCCTCTCCAGTTCAGCTGGTGAATCTGGAAATCTCAAAGCAATGTTACAACTGCCTCATGTACACAGACAACCCTCTCCTCCTCCCAACAAATACAAATATATGTGAGAGATGCAACCATATAGCCAAACTGGAGGCTAACCTCTCTCAACTCAGTACTGGCATAACCAGTCAGGAGGAGAAGGTAAACACACACACCACAAATCCAGACTCACATAGACATACCACAACTGCAAACCAAACACATAAACACACAAAAACATACTTGGAGGCTCTAAATAAAAATCTGCCAAAGCAACAGAGACCTCCAAAGCAGACATCCAAGCAACCACTACCTCAAAATAAAACACATGCAACACATAGTTCACAAAGTCAGTGTGCCAAACAGTCACAGCCCTTAAGACTAAACAACATACCTGATACACTTGTAATAGGTGACTCTATAGTCAGACACACTGACGTCCTGCTCACCAGGCTGAACAAGGAAAAGGTCACAGTAAGCTGCCTGTCGGGCGCTAGAATCCACCACATAACACAAGCACTCAGGTCACTCCAAAGCAGGTACAAATATGACTCAGTCATTGTCCATGCTGGTGTGAATGACCTGAGACGTACCTCCCTGGACTACATGAAAAGAGACATAGAGGAGCTCTCTGATTATGTAGCCCAGGCCTGTATGACCCTGACCTTAAGCAGCATCTTACCCTCACCAAGAATGATGCCACAGTACAAAGACAAAAATGATCAATTTTAACAATTGGCTTAAGTATTGGTGTCATTCTAAGGGGATCCAATGTCTGTCTGCTTGGGATGACATGCTCGACAAGCTATGCTGATTCGCAAGGGACGGCTTGCACCTGTCACCCCTGGGCTTTTGGATATTGGCAAAGGCTCTTGCCAACCCCATAGTGCCTTTTTTAGGCAAGGCTCAAAAGACAAACCCACCTCCCTAGAAAACACAAGTAGAAAGAAACTAAGGGTAATGCTGCTCAACGCCAGAAGTCTAAACCTCAAGATGCATGCTCTCGAAGCCCTCCTCAGTATGGAGAACATTGATGTCTGTGCAGTGACAGAAACCTGGTTCAAGGCTCCCAAGAGCACCCCAGCACTACCAGGTTATACCTCATATCATGCTTTTTGGCCCCAAAACTTGGACCGAACCACAAAAGGAGGGGGAGTATCCATATTCATCAAGGATACCCACACCTCCAGGTTAGTGGCAATGCACGAAGCATCGGAGACCATCCATGTGCAACTAACAGTGGGCAAAACTGCCCTCCAGTTTGTAGCATGCTATAGACCACCCTCTCAAACTCAGGAATCCCACTCGGCCTTCCTAAAGACACTGGAGAATATGGAGGTCTCTCCAAACACCATCATATTGGGGGACTTCAACTACCCAAATATAGACTGGGAGCATTACTCAAGCCCCAACACCCTAGCCCAAAGGTTCCTAGAATTCATAAACTCAAATGCTATGGAACAACTAGTCACCACTCCCACAAGAGGGGAAAACATATTAGACCTGATCATCACAAACATGGGGACACAATGTTCCATACGAGAAGTATACCCCTCATTGGTAAGATTGGACCATAAATTAATCTCACTGGAAATCCACATCCCTCCCCCACCCCCAGCACAGAAGACCACAGTGAAGAACTTCTCAAAAGCTGACTTCACACTTCTTAAGACCGAAGTGGAATCCTTCAAGACCCCGGGGCCAGTGGAAACCACAGCCCACTCTGCTGAATCCTTTATAAATGCATTCTATGGACACCTTCAGGAATGCATGGATCATGCAATCCCAAATAAAACCAAGACCCATTCCCCCAAAGGCAGGCATCCTGTCTGGTGGACCCCAGCCATTAATAAGCTATACAACAGAAGGAGGAAGCTACTACATGATAGAGCAAAATCCCCCAAAGGGAAGGCATCTCTGATCAGTACTAGCAAAAAACTACGAACACTCATAAAATCATCCAAGGCCAACTTTGAGAGAAAAATTGCACAAGACACTAATGATAATCACAAGGCTTTCTTTAGTTATGTTAGAAACCTGTGTGGAAACTCCCAGATATGCTCAGAGTTAGTCCAAAATGAAAAAAAATACACTGAACCCACAGACATTGCCAACATACTAGCAGACAGGTTCAGTGCAAATTTCTCCCCCCCCCAAAAGGACAAATATCTATCCCAGCAGAGTGTTGCCTCCCTGACATCTCAGATGCCCAGGTGAGCGCCGCCCTCTCCAAAGCTAAAAACACAGCATCAATGGGACCAGACGGTGTCCCGGGTTGCGTGCTACATGAATTCCAAGAAGAGCTAAACCCACACATAAGGCTGCTGTTTAATCTTAGCCTTACTACAGGATATGTACCCAAAGAATGGCGTACAGCAACAGTGGTCCCACTCCACAAAGGAGGTGCTTCTACGGACCCTAGAAACTACCGCCCCATAAGCTTGATGAGCCTGGTCTGCAAAGCTATGGAGAGGATCATTATGGAACTCATAAACAAAGACACTGGGGACCTACAGACATTGGATCCTACCCAATTTGGCTTTGTTAAGGGCAGATCCTGCCTCTTGAACCTGGTCGACTTCTTTGAAACAGTTACCAAGGCCATTGATGAGGGTAAGGTAGTTCACACAGCCTACCTTGACCTTGAAAAAGCCTTCGGCACAATACCCCACTTGGGCATCATAGACAAGCTCTCCAGCTTAAATATAAACCCCTATGTCATAAGATGGGTTGCAAACTGGCTCAAGGACAGAACCCACAAGGTCAGAATTGCTGGAGCCATGTCAGACTTTAAACCAGTCAAAACTGGTGTCTCACAGTGCTCAGTCCTGGGACCTCTCTTGCTCGGTATTTATTTTTCTGAGGTACAGGCTAACATGGGAGGATTGTGGCTGACCAAGTTTACAGATGACTGCAAACTGGGCACCATAATTGATTCTTCAGCGGACACAAGCATCCTTCAAAAGGGTCTCATAGAAATGGATAACTGGTGCCAGAGCCATGGCCTTAAACTAAACACCAAAAAGTCTATAGTCATACCCTTCGGGAAAAAGAAAGTGCCCACAAATTACCACATAGGTGGTAATCCATTAAGTACGGAAGAAGTAATTAGGGACCTAGGGACCCAAGTTAACAGTAACCTCTCGTTTGACACTCACATTGCCAAAGTGGTTAGAAAGGCCTTCTATATTGCTCACCTTATCATGAAAGGATTCACATCTAGATCAAGAGAGGTCATTGTCCCCCTTTACTCTTCCCTCATCAGGCCCATAATTGAGTACAATGCCCCATTTGGGATGTACCTTACCCGACACCTGCAGCAATTAGAAAGACCCCAAAAGTACCTCACCAAGAGGATCAAGGGACTCAAACATATGCCATATGCTGCCCGGCTAAAGAAACTCCAGCTCTACTCAGTCGCATACCGCCTACTCAGAGGCGATCTATGCCTGACGTACAAGGCCATGTCCAACAAGGAATTAATGGACATGCTCCGCCTCAGAAAATCCAAATCCACCAGAGCTACGCGAGCGAGAGATTTGAACCTCAGCACAGAAATAAATAGGACATGCTGGAGGGACAGATTCATAACCCAGAGGCTCCCTTCACTCTGGAATAAAATCCCAGTCCATGTTAGGCAGAGCCCCTCACTGACTCTCTTCAAGAGAAATCTTGACGAGTGGATGGGAGATCGTAGGTTTACCCCGGGGGTCACTTCTGTGTCACTGCTAGACAGAGATACAGTAAACTAAACCTTAAAATGGGCATAGTATACTCATTCCAAGGGGTGGTGAAAGCCAAACACACTCTGGCTAGGCTTATAAATGCCCTAGGGCAGATAGCCTAGTATGAACCTATGAACCTATATAACAGAGCCATTCTAGTTCTTGAGCATTCATATTGAAAACTCTAGTGCTGTCAGCCTTGTAATCTTCTACATTCCTATGATCCTAAGAGTTATATAAACCAACTGTTTTGGACCTTAATTGTGGCACACAGTATCCTCTAGATAGCAGAAAACTGATGACAGACTGCAAACCATGTCAGGGCTAGCCAGTCAACAATGTAAAAATTGGCTCTAGGTGACTTAGCCAAAATGACTAATGTCATTAAAAATATGTAGATGCTGGTGGTAAATGTGCTGAGGACACAATCTACACCAGGGACTCATATTAATGGTGGGATGGGTCTATGTACTTCTATTGGCCAGTCTACGCCTGCCACAAAGGCCCCAAAGTCCAGAGTCAATAAGTTAATGGCAGTCTGGTGTACAGTTGCCTAACTAGGGATACCTAGGATAAATCTGTTGTGCAAAATCCAGGAGTTAAACCAATCAACCTGCCAAACATGGACTAAGGATTGATACACTCGGTATAGGCTCACTGACAGGATGTAGCTTGGAAATGGATGACATGATGATATAGATGAGGCTAGGCATCCTCTGTATTCAGGAGACAAAATGGAAAGGCAGTGCAGAAAGCTACTTGGCTTGAAATCCAGTGTCTACTACACAGGGAAGGAAAGACTAAAAAATGATATGGGAATTGTTGGAGGGAGGACCTTCAGAACATGGTGATAGATACCATCAGCATCAGTGACAGACTCATGACAATCAGATTCCAATGTAATGACTGGGCCTATGCCTGATAGCATAGTTTTGACAGTGATGAAAAGAGTGAATTCAGGCAGCAGTTGCAGGACCTTCTAGATTAAACAGGAAAACATGATTTAGTGTTGATAATGGGTAACCTGAGACAGGCAGAACAGGATATGCAGACTACCTGGGTCTATATGGGTGGGGCAACAGGAATAAAGGAGAGGTCATTCTGGACTTCTGTTTGACAAATGGCTTGAAGGTGGCCAACACATGGCTCAGCAATAGAGACAGTCACAAGGTCACAAAAAGAGTGGCTAACATGCAACTCAGGTTGACTTCCACCTAGGAAGGAAAGGACATTGTGTTAAATCAGTGATTTCAAAGTCATCCCAAGTGAAACAGTTGGCCCACAGCATAAACCACTGATTGCCACAGTCAGCTGAAAGCAGTTGTCAGAGAAGGATCCAAGTCAGCAACAATTAGATAGAAGATATGGAAACTGGCTGGAGATAAAGTACAAGAGTTAAAGGAAGTAATTAGGGCCTTAGCGTCTCAGAAAGAAGATCAAATAGATGAAGTTGAAAAAACAAGAATGGCAGCTTCTCAAAACAGAATGTCTGCAGACTATAAAACAGATATGCAGCTGAGCCAGGTATGGAAATAAGGTACCTGGTGGTGGACTGCAGAAATCCATGGCATTTATTTTTATTTTATTTATTTTATTTAATAAAATAAAATTAAAAAAATAAAATAAAATACATAAATTAAAATAAACATTTTTAAAAAGTGACTCAGCAGATGGCATAAAGAGACTCTATCAGGCTGCAAGACAAAGACAGAAAGATAAAGAAAATAGTCATCAGACACCCTGCATGCGGAATGCCAGCAACAACCTACTCACCAGTCTTGATGGGGTGTGAGGGTAAAGAGAGAGAAGTAACTGAGAAAATGAATGTTTTTGAGTGTAACAAGTTGACAGATTTAAAAAAATTCCTGCACACTACATTGTCAGAAAAGCTGGGGGAGTGAATGTGTATACATAGGAAATGATTCTTTTGAGCCAGGACACAGTAAGGCCTTACTAAGCTAAATGTTACTGGCTGCCAAAAAAAGAATTACTAAAAATTGAAATCAAAATCTAAACCATCTGTAATTGAAGTGCTGAATATTGTAAGGAGGACAGAATTGAAGATAGGATCTTTAGAAAAGGGAGACAGCAAATTAGATAGAAAAAAAGGAATTCAGAATAATGTTCAGGAGGATTGTGTTAGGTTTATGGGAAAGTAGTGATTGAGCAATTTATGAAATGATGGAGTGAATGATACTTGTTAAAAGGAAACCATATATATATATATATATATATATATATATATATATATATATATGGGTCTACTGCTTTTAGTCGAATTACATTTGGTTGAAAATTATTTCAGGCTGCCCACTTCACCAAAAATGCATTTCACTGAATACCCATTTGGTCAAATCACATTTGGTTGAAAATGGAATATAGCCCCTGCCCCACTGCAGTGTGACCCTGGAGTGAGAATATAAAGTAAGGGGGGGCACAGCCCCCCACAATGGGGGGTGTGGGGGGCACAGCCCCCCACATAATTGCAATGCATGCACTATTATATACATGTGTATCCATTAAAAATACATGCACACATATAACGTCAGTAACAACTAGTTGCAAAATGTGGGGTGCTTTGCCCCCCATACCCCACAACCCCGCACACCTCCCCTTACTTTATATTCTCACTCCAGGGTCGCACTGCAGTGGGGCAGGGGCATAATTCCATTTTCGACCAAATGAGCTTTCAATCAAATGAGCTTTCAGTGAAGTGGGCAGCCTGAAATCATTTTCGACCAAATGTAATTTGACTAAATTAAACTCTGATTTAATAAAGATGCTTAAAACAAATAAACATATTCTGTTGTAATACTTGTGACACCATGTAACACTTATCTGTTAAGATGTTTAGTAATAAACACAAATGCATTTGATGTATGACCAAGCCTACATGCGATCTTTAGGGGTTAGGATGATCAAAAGATATTCCCAACAGAGGTTGCTAATGGATAGGTTTGGTGGAAATTTCACTCCCTTATCCCCTCCTAACTTACAACAAACCTTCCCCCCAAACTCACCCCCACCCTACATATCTGAAGAGCAGGCCCTCAAAGTCTTGTCCAAGGCAAAAAAATACAGCCTCTATGGGGCCAAACGACAACCCAGGCTGTCTTTTAAACAGGCTAAACCATGAACTAGCATCTCCACTAAGTACACCTTTCAATTATAGCCTAACCACAGGCTTTGTTCCTGCTGAATGGAGAACAGCAACAGTTATTCTCCACCACAAAGGTGGCCTAGCAACAGACCCAGGGAATTACAGACCCATAAGCCCGACCAGTCTCATCTGTAAGGCCATGGAACATATCATTATGGACCACAGAAATAAAGACATAGGTGACCTCCAAACCTGGATCCTACCCAATTCGGCTTCGTGAAGGGCAGATCCTGCCTGCTAAATCTGGAGACTTCTTTAAAAATGTGACCAAGGCCACTGATGAGGGCAAATCTCTGCAAATAGTATACCTTGACCTGGCAAAGGCTTTTGATACAATCCCACATTCAGGCATTACTGATAAACTTAACAGACTGAATGTAAACCCCTTCATTGTAAGATCGTTTGACAGCTGGCTCACAAACTGGACAAATACTATAAAAATGGGTGACTCCACATCAACCAGCAGACCTGTTACCAGTTGGGTGCCACAGGGGTCACTGCTGGACCCCCTACTATTTGGTATATAATTCTCAGAAGTTCAGATCAAAACTAAGGGGTTGTGGCTGACCATGTTTACAGACGACTGCAATCTAGGTGCAATCACTGAATCCCCAAATTATGTCAGTATACTCCAGGAGGGTCTCACACAGACTAATGACTGATGTATTAGCCACTGTCTCAAACAGAATGCAAAGAAATGTATAATCATTCCCTTCAGCACAAACAGTGTCCCCCTCCATCCATCACACTATAAAATCAACAGCAATACATTAAGTACCCATGAAGTGGTAAGGGACCTGGGATCACATGTTGACTGCGACCTTAACTTTGACCAACATGTGTCTACTGTGGTAAGGAAAGCTTTCTATATGGCGCACTTGATTAGTAAATGGATCACCTCAAGAGAAAAAGAAGTTATAACCCCATTATACTCAGCACTTATCTGACTAATAATTGAGTATAATGCCCCGTTTGGCAGGTATTGTACTAAGCACCTACAGAAATTAGAGAGACCTCAGAGGTTTCTAACAAAGAAGATCAAGGGGCTCCAGCATGTGCCTTACACAGACCTACTAAAGTCCCTGTCACTATACAACATCTCATATAGATTTCATAGGGAAGATTTATGCCTAGCCTGCAGAGTATTCCAAGATCCAAACCTACTGAACTTGCTGCATATCTGTAAATCAAATGGGACTAGGACTACCCGTTCCAGGGACCTAAATATGGCCTCTGACTTAACTAGGACATGCTGGAGGGACAATTTATCACTCAGTGACTGCCATGTCTTTGGAAAAGGCTATCAATTCATGTGAAATAGAGCACCTCTAAGGCACTATTCAAGAGGAACATGGACGAGTGGATGGGGCACTGTAAATTCTTACCAGGGATAGAGCCCACAACCTTTCTGCACATGGGCAGTCATTATTAAATGCAATCTTGAGTACTGACTAGCATTTCTATGGTATTACATTGCAATGAAATGGCTGGGCTTAAAATGACCTCTGGGTCGATAACCTAGTAATCTCCTGTGATCCTATGAACAGAAATTAACATTTTTTCTTAAAGCTACATCATTCATAGCTACTTACTAAGCTATTAATCTGTGAGGATCTTAAGAAGCCTAGCCCTGCATTTTCATAGTAGTTATATGCATAGGGTTTAGATGCATGTGATTATTTATTTATTTATCGGTATTTGTTTACTGGGATATTCCACTGGGTCATGAAGAGCCCATTTACAGTGGAGGCCCGGGGAGAAAAGCTCAATAAGAAACAATAACAGTATGTAATTCACACAGCTTAGGCATTTTACAAATGTTTCCTAAATAGTATTTACACAGAAATATAAGTAAAGGCAAAGCAATAGCAACAAAGTTTAATCTAAATACAGGAAATACATAAGAAGGGTAATTGATTATATAGCAATTCCATGAGAGAAAGTATAAGGCAGACTTAGCAATTAGTAGAGGCAGGGAGTAGAGCAGAGAGTATAATCATCTTGAGATTAAGAATAAATGCAAAAGTAGTAACACCAAAAGATTAGTTAAAGAGTCAGAGGGGTAATACGTACTCATAGTTATGTAATCAGCAGAGAATTAATTGTTAGTTGCCAATGGAGATATGTAATAAACAGGAAAATGATGGCAGCTATGTTATGGAAGGAGAAGTTTAGTACAATTACACATCCAGTTAGTGGACAGGGGTTCACACACAGCAGTTTTGAAAGAAGTGAGATTCTGAGTGGAGCAAATTGCTAATGGAAGGGTTTTTCCATGTTTTCGCCACCACACAGGAGTAAAGTGGCTAACCAGCAGGTAGGTTGGGCTTATCGGTTTGCAGAATGTGTTGGTTTTCTGATCTAAGGGACCTGCTGGGAATGTAGTGGGTAAATATGGACTTCAGGACAGGACAGTCTTGAAGTTTTAAATTATTTTGTGAGTGGTAGTTAATTAAAGATAGGTGAAATAGTGGGGGAGGTTAAGCCAGTTTAATAAGACATATGCAGTGGTGGGTAGAAAGTTGGACATTTGTTGTGAACTTGGAAATTTTATTGTAACATGCTTCTTTTATTCTGAGTGAGGTTTGGATGTTGATTGGCAAGGGAGTGCCGTAGACAAGGGAAGGGTGTAGACAAGTAGTAGCTAGTGCTTGTTTAGTGTCGGGTGTGGGGATATTTGTGCTGTTTAGAATGCCTAGTTTTTGGTGTGTTTTGCTGATACTGTACTGAATGTGCATGTCAAATTTTAGGCTTTCATCAGTTATTACTCCTAGTAGCTTAGTGTGCTTTACTACTTCAGTTTTTGTGTTGGTCTGGGAAAGTTTGGTAAGTTGGAATTTGTTTATGGAGGTACTTTTCATAAGGGTAAATATACTAAGCTTGGTTTTGTTAGGATTTAGCGATAGATGGTTATTGTAAAGCCATGTTTCTATAGATGAAAATGCTGACTGAGTGATCTGTTGAAGTTGAGATATAGTGTCAGCAGAGCATATTATTGTAGAATCGTCTGTGTATTGTACAAGAGATGCCCAAATGAATGATGAGTGAATGTTATTGATCAAAATATTGAAAAGGAGAGATCCTAATATAGAGCCTTGGGGGATGCCGGTTGAGTTGGGGAGATACACGGACATTGAGTTTTGCCATTTAACTGCCTGTCATCTGCTAGACAAATAACTTGTGAACCAGTTTAGGGAGGGAGCAGATAGACCAGTGTTTGAGAGCTGGGATAGAAAGAATGAGTAAGAGATAATATCAAAGGTTTTTGAAAAGTTTAGAAATAGAGACGATACAATTTTTTCCAGTCACAGGCTTTGTTGACTGAATCCATGAATTGATATTAAGGCAGTCGAAGTATTTTGACCTGATTTGAACCCATGTTGCATTGGAGACAAGATTTGGTTGTTTAGCAGGAAGTGCAGTAGTTCCTTGTGTGCACATTTTTCAAGGAGTCTGGAATAAAATAACTATGGAACAGAAGTTAGAGATATTGGTTGAGTTACTGCCTTTGTGAAGGGGTAGTATAAAGGCTCTTTTCAAAAGTCTGGCAAAATAAGATTCTTATATGGATCTATTAATGAGGCAGGTGATGGCTTATGCAGTATTTTTTGGATAGTCAGTGGGTATACTATCTGCTGCATTGGAGCTGGGTTTAACTTTCAGAAGTAATCTTTTAATAGCAGACGTTGGGACTGTAGTGAGTGAGAATTTAGGTAAATGATTTATAGTTGATTCATTTGAAAGTGTAGTTGAGTGGAGAGATAGGGTTGTAAAGTTCGTCCAGAATTATTTATAGCAGAAAAGTTAGCTACCATGTTTATGAAGTGTGAGTTGAAGAGACTGGCTACTTGTTCTGGTGATTTGTCTGGGTAAAGGCAAGGGTTGCTTTTTGTGCCAGGGTTTAGAAGTGAATTTGTGCCAGGGTTTAGAAGTGAACCTATGAAGTCCAGAATTGTTTGGGGATGTATTTATGGTTTATATGAAGTTTTAGGTAATAGTTTTTCCTTATCTCTGGCTACTAATCTTTTCACTTTGTTACAAAACTGTATGAATTTTAATAGCTTTAATAGTTATGTTTTTGCCATTGTTTCCGAGTTTTGTCCCAGTTAGCATTAGCTGTTTAGTAGGTTTGGTTAACCATTGAGCATGGCTGTTTTTCACCATTTTTACTTGAAGGGGTGCAAGACTAACATTTTTAAAAAGGTAGTATTAAAGTACTGCAGTGCATCTTCTAGTGGGAGATATTTTAGGTTATTCCAATTGATGCTTTTCAGAATGTTATTGAATGTCTATTGGTCAAAGTGTGTAAGAGTCCTAGGGTTCCTATCAGTTCGTCGAAACACCATATGACTGAAGTTCGAAAACTGATTATCGTGAAGCCATGGAACACCAAATTCTTTCCCAGGGAAAGAATTTGGTTGTATGTTTCTGTGGCTTTGTTATTTTCAGCACTGTAGTGGAAAGTTACGGGTCAGGTTCAGGTAAGTGTGTGATTGTGCGGACGGTAGGGATAGGGTGCGGGTTAGGTGAGTTAGGGTTAGGGCACGAGTGAGGTGGGTGTGCGATAGTGACAGACTTTAGGGTTAGGGTTTGAGTTAAGGTAAGTGGATAAATAGTAGTGTATGTACAGTTTAGTGTAGGGTTAGATGTAGGATTCTAAGTGTATTTGTGTGGATTGCTGTTTTTTTGGTGTGCTTGTATTGTGTGTGTGTGTGTTTCTTGAAACAGCGATTTTTTTCCCCTGGGAAAACAAATCGCTGTTCTAAGCCTTCGATGGTTTTGCACTTTGAGGCTAGAAGTTCGAACATATGGTGTTCGAACTTCTGCCATTTCGTCGAAGTGATATAGACTCAGATTCCTAACATGTTTGAAGTGATGATGTTTTGGTATGAGGGGGCTGTTTCATTAACAAAGGCTGGAAGGTGATCACTTAGTGTGTTAGGGAGGGTACCAGATGTTGAGATTTTAGTAGGGTTAGAAACTAGGATCCGATCTAGGATGGAACCTTGCTTAGTACTATTATTACATCTTGTGGGAGAGGTGATAAGTTGGGTGAAGTGAAACAGGTTCATATTTGAGGAAGGGAATTTTGAACAAATATTTGATCAATTAATATTTACGTCACCCTGAATTATAGTTTCATTTTTAATAGTGTGAGAGACCCAAGATTGAATTTCTTCTAGTCCAAGAGCAAAACAAATACTGCTGAATAAAAGCATGGAGTAAAAACCAGTTCAGAATCTAAAAGAAAAAACTCCATTGAACCACAATCAAGAATATGCTTCGCTAAAGCATTTGTAGCCTTCCCTTTTACTATATCACTTCTCATCTTTTTAACATGTGATTTTGTTCTTAATTTTAATTAGTTTATTTATTTTAAATATGTGTTAAATATGTGTTTTATATACTTTTTCAAGGTCTGAAGAAGTGGTTACCACCAAAGCTCTCACCATTTTTGTTACTACATCATTGCTTCATCAGTCATAGTAGCTTGGAGTTTTTCCCTTTAGTGATATAATTTCCTCTAGTATTGGTATATTATTACCAGGAGAATGTATAGGATTTAAATACAAAGATATTAGGAAAACTTTACAGGAAAAGGTTGGTAGAAAGAGCTGTCATTAGAGAAAGTGCCAGATTTTATGAGAACTAGAAATATCTGAAAGCCAGTCATGTTCAGTAGACTTGAACAACAGTTTGAAAAATGAGACAGTGCACAAAATGGACAGGCAGCCAAGAAGAAACAACTTGTATAGTAAAACTGGGAAACAGTAGAGCAAACCATTACGTTGCTGTTTGGAGAGAGATCATATGCATACACTAGTATGTGTCCAGTGAATGGAAAGGTTTGCAAATCAAGTAGCAAAATAAATTACTTTGATAAAGCATACAGAGGAGCAGGGGTACTTAAAGAAACAGTAACAGGCAAAAATATTATGGTACAAAGTTAGAACATATACTTTAAGGGACTTAGACAAAATTTCAGAACAAGCCTTTTATGCAAGACTTGGAGAGGCGTTGAAAGCCCTGAACTGTGAGTAGCAAGCTTTTAATCAAAAAAGAAAGAGGGAAAAAGTTTTTATTCCATTTTTGCTTAAATATTTAATTTGCACTTATATTGACCTCTGTGGTGATACTTCTTAGTACTTTTTAATTTTTTCCATGTTTTAGTCTCAAAAAGGTTATCATTTTGCATTTTTTTTGTTCTGGTACCTTAGTATTTTAGCTTAATTTACAGTTATGGGAAGATTGTGTTTCTACATAATACTGAACTTCTATCTCTACAAGCAGAATTACTTGTGAAATATAGCTGTTTGTATTTTAAACACTGCCTTACTACAAGTTACTAGTCTTGTAGTTTCTTTCACATTTTTGGCATAACTGGGAATAACTGCAAGACTTAAACCTTATTTAGCCATTTATTACTGCAGTTTTTCCATAAACAGTGTTAGGAAATTGTCTGCATAGCCTGCTGCCTTAAACCATAGTAGAATTAAAGTAGTGAGAGTATTGTTTTGTCTGCTTCATGATTTCTACATTTTTTACAGTTTTGATATTCCAGTTGTGCTCTAACAGTTTTATATTCTGCTTATCATTTGCCTGCTTAAAATAACATTCAAGTGCTTTTCTCTTCCCCTGTTCTTTGTGTCTACCCCCATCTCCCACTGAAACATTAGGCTAAAGTTTCTGAAATTCAACCTGCCTGAGATCACTGTCACTCTGAGAAGCTGCATTTCAGTGTCCTTCTGTTTCCCTGTTCTTTGTGTCTGTAGGCTCACTGAGACATTTAGTTAAAGTTGCTAAAGGAGTTCAAATATTGATTTTATTTGAGTGGATCCCTTTCTAGCTAGCCTGCTATATCAAGCACAAAGGTACCCCACTCAGGGTCTTTTATGTAAGACTTGGAGAGCTGTGGAAAGCCCTGAACTGTGAGTAAAAAGATGATCATCTAAAAGGAAAGAGAAAGAAAAAGCTTTTATTTCAATTCTTTACTTAAGATATAGTTATACCGAGCTGTGTGGTGATACTTTTTGTACTTTTCTGCTCTTTTCCATGTTTTAGCCAATAAAGGTATCTGTTTAAATTTTTTATTTTCTTCTGGGACCTTAGTCTTGTACCTTAATTTGCAGTTATGGGAAGACTGTAGTTCTGTATTATACTGCAATTCTATCTCCGTAAGTAGAATTACTTAAAAAAGTTCACTGTTTATCTTTTAAACCCTGCTGGGCCTTAGTCTCATAGTTTCAGTCACAGTTGTGGTAGAACTATGAATTACTGCCAGATTTGAGCCTTATTTAGTAATTTATTACTGCATTTTCCATAAATGGTTTTCCTTGTGTCTGCTCCATCCTAAACTGAGACATTAAGCAAACATTTCTGAAATTCTAACCTGCCTGGTGTCATTGACCTTTAGCTCAGAGATGTTGCATTCCAGTTGCCATCCATCTCATACTGTGGTTTTATAAGCTTGTCTCTCTGACCTCTGCCCCTCATGGTAATCTGATTTCCAAAGCCCCTCACTCCCCTCTTTCATTACTATTATCTGTTGTATAAGCTATTTAAGTGCACTTCCCACCGATTGTTTTCCATAGATCCCTATCACTGAGATCCCAACCAGCAAACCAGTGTTGCTCTTGAGTAAGCCTCCTTTACTACATATTATCTCCTGCTCATTTTCACAGAGCTTAACAAAGCTTGGCACCCTAGCCTGTGCTCCAGTAATTGGCTTGTGGTAGCATTGCACTTGTGTGTCTCCTCTACTGTGTTTTACATAAGGAGGACAGGGTTCATTCATATTGTGGCAGGAGGCGCTTGCCTGGTCTATATGAGTTGGTAAACACACAAAAAGGCTCATACTGTAATGATCTGATTGGCCAGGGGGGCATATTAGTTAATTTTCTGATTTTTTTGTGCTGCTATAAATGTGGAGTATTTATGCAGAGCTGCTGACTGCAGTGATGGTCACCAGTGCCCTATATAGCAGCAAACACCTAGAAAGCAAATTTTCTATACAGAATTGTCCATAAAACTGTACCATGTAAAGCAGTAAATATAGATCAAATACTTTGCACACCAACAAGCTTAGAGCAGCTAGTTGGGTGTTGAGTGGACATACCTATATATGTAGCAGAATTCAGTATTGTGTAAACATTAAACTAAGGCAAATTCAGTATTGTTTAGTATAATCTGCCACAATAAAGAACTCTGATTAGTCTGCACCAAAAAGTAC
This sequence comes from Protopterus annectens, assembly GCF_019279795.1. Lineage (NCBI taxonomy): Eukaryota > Metazoa > Chordata > Ceratodontiformes > Protopteridae > Protopterus > Protopterus annectens. The sequence continues at coordinate 1,811,574,730 of NC_056743.1, forward strand.
CCTTAATACCTTTCTAATTCCAGTAAACCACCCCTTATAGCTGATCAAACAAAGGACTGGATAGCATGTATTTGCAATTTCCTAACTTCTCTCTCATCAGCTTGGTGGATATGGGCATTTTTAGACAGTGCAACAATTGTTTCATGCTTATAGACAACCATTTAATTCTTAAAGAAACAGACACACTATGAAAAGGTGTGCTTACACAGTGACAATGGAGGCTAAACGTCTGCATACAAGCACATGGCAGATTTTCAAAACCGTGCATACAACACCTACCTCACATAGCACACAACAGACGCACATTGACTATCGTACTGAGAAGAACTTAAATGCAATCTTCCTAAACAACAAAGATCACCTAGACTGCCCATCGGCAAAGGTATACCTCAGTAAGGCCAAAGGCATTCAGAAAAATGGGTCTATATTATATGAGCGAAAGTTCATATGAATGAACGCTCTAATGAGCGAAAATGCCGGGCATCGAAAAGCTTTTTCTGGGGTCGCAGTACAGTGAAGATAGGAATATTTGCCCTTTCCTCACTGTAGTGTGATCTCGGAGTTAGAATATATATTTAGAGGGGGGTGTGGGGGGCACAGCCCCCCACAATATAATGTTCAATGTCTTGCATTTTCGCTCATTAGAGCGTCCATTCATATGAACTTTCGCTCATATAATATATACCCAGGAAAAACATCTGTCATCACACATACAGTCACACTGAATGGAGCCCCAAACACTAAGCCCCTAATGCAAGCAAACACACTTCCCAGGATTCTCGTCATACGAGACTCCATTGTAAGACATACTGATGCATCTTTAACTAAGGGGAACAAAGAGAAGATAATGGTTAGTTGCTTATCTGGAGCCAGGATTCACCAAAATCATGTATGCATTAAGGCCATTACATCACAGTTACCAGTCTGATTTCATCACAGTCCATATAGGTGTAAATGACCTGCGATGTACGTCCATGGAGTATATGAAGAGAGACATTTTGGGGCTCTCAGACTATGTAGCTCTGGCTGATATGAGCTTGCCATTGAGCAGGATATTATCATCCTTGAGCATGATGCCACAATATGAGCAAAAGATAATTGATTTTAACAATTGTCTGTCTTTCTGGCATCATTCTTAGAGGTTCCAATATTTTTCATCTTGGGAGAACATGGTTAATAAACCATGTTGCATTGCAAAGGATGGTCTGCAACTGTCCCCTCTAGGCTCTTTAATATGGGCTAAAACATTATCCACACCATACTGCCTTTTTCAGGCAATGCTAAATTGACCAACCTCCCAACATAGCAAAGTCAACTCATCCTCAAAGTGTTACTGATCGATGCCAGCAGCCAAAAAAAAAACATTCCCTCCAAGCCCCCCTCACACTGGAGAATACAGATATCTATGCAGTTACAGAGACGTGACTTAAAGTGGTAGGAAGTATCCGATAGTGCAAGGTTTCAGTGTCTTCCATGCTTTTAGACATGGGTGCCGGAACCATAGAGCCAGGGGGAGCGGTAGCCCCCCCATACTTTTACAGTTGCAAGACCTGTTGGGAAAAATTAATGAAGTGGAGTTTTCACTCTAACATGGATTCTCACGGGGAAGTTAAACTGACTAAACTAGCTGTTCTTGTTCTCTTATTGCTCTGTGTTACAGAAGTTATGCTGCTGCTGTTCCATTGGCACTGCCAGAGTCATGCCGGTAAGGAGAGTTTTGTTCTTTTATTTGCAGGAGTTATGCTGCTCCTACGAGCGCACGTGTGGTGTGTGTGTGTTTGTGTGTGTAAAATGACCCAGTTAGGTATACCTGATGGTTAGTGTTACTCAGGCTCAAACAAGAGCTTGAATTCTCTACCCATACCACCACTTGTGATTTAGAGAGTTGAGTTCATAGCTCTCCACTGTCCAGATCTTCACAGAATATTTGCTCATACTTTTGATCTGTTCCTTTTAAAATTTGTGTTTTTCTGGCAAATCAGTGAAAACTCTATTCACTAAATAATGATAACTCTTTAAGTTTCAGTCTTCCTATCTTTCAGGAAACACATGGTAACACAAAACACTTTATTTTAGCAACTTTATAAGATTATACAAGCAATATTTAAAATGTGTTCCTGGTTTGGGACCTTTGCCCCCAAAATAAATGTTGACTTTTTCCAGATTTCTTGTGTTGCGAAGTTGAGAGATTTATTTGAGGTTCAAGTGGATTGTACAAGGAGCTGAGAGCTTCAGGGGAAGAGTGCTGTTGCATTGTTAGTAGCACAACAGGTAGTACACTTGCTTTTGATGCAGAAAACTGTGGGTACTACTGGCACAGTATGGAGATGGATCGCTGATAATGGACTGTGTTGTACTTTAATGGGAGTGGATGCTGCAATCCTATGAATGTCCTCCTTTGGAGAAGTTACTTAGTAACTATGAACCTATTATTAGTTTGCCATCCATTCCCCATTGCAAAATTACTAGCTTATCATTTTTTAATGTAGCACAGGCAATTTATTCTTCAAGGGCAACAGGCACTTTATTTGTAGATGAAACAATGAAATATAAAGTTGTTTGCTAGCTGCAATTTCTTCATTAGTTACAGATCCCTTTAATGTGTAATTATTTAAATGACTTACTTCTGCAGAGATTTTGCATATTTACTGATAGGAGTTGCATTGTGTCTTTGTGGAATTAGAGAAAGCATATGACAGGGTGCCTAGAGAGGAGTTGTGGTATTGTATGAGGAAGTCGGGAGTGGCAGAGAAGTATGTAAGAGTGGTACAGAATATGTACAAGGGTAGTGTGACATTGGTGAGGACTGCGGTGGGAGTGACAGATACGTTTAAGGTGGAGGTGGGATTACATCAAGGATCAGCTCTGAGCCCTTTCTTATTTGCAGTGGTGATGGACAGGTTGACAGATGAGATTAGACAGGAGGCCCCGTGGACTATGATGTTTGCAGATGACATTGTGATATGTAGTGAGAGTAGGGACCAGGTTGAGGAGACCCTGGAGAGGTGGAGATATGCTTTAGAGAGGAGAGGAATGAAGGTCAGCAGGGCTAAAACAGAATATATGTGTGTAAATGAGAGGGAGGGTAGAGAAATGGTGAGGATGCAGGGAGTAGAGCTGGTAAAGGTGGATGAGTTTAAGTACTTGGGATCAACAGTTCAGAGTAATGGTGAGTGTGGAAGTGAGGTGAAGAAGAGAGTACAGGCAGGGTGGAATAGGTGGAGAAGAGTGTCAGGAGTGATTTGTGACAGATGGGTACCAATAAGAGTGAAAGGGAAGGTCTAGAAGAGGGTAGTGAGACCAGCTATGTTATATGGGTTGGAGACGGTAGCACTGTCGAAAAAGCAGGAGTCAGTGCTGGATGTGGCAGAGTTAAAGATGTTAAGATTTGCACTGGGTGCGACTAGGATGGACAGGATTAGGAATCAGTATATTAGAAGGTCAGCTCAGGTTGGACAGTTTGGAGACAAAGCAAGCAAGGCGAGATTGCATTGGTTTGGACATGTGCTGAGGAGGGATGCTGGGTATATTGGGAAAAGGATGCTAAGGATGGAGCTGCCAGGTAAGAGGAAAAGAGGAAGGCCTAAGATGAGGTTTATGGTTGTGGTGAGAGAGAACATGCAGGCGGTTGGTGTGAAAGAGCATGATGCAGAGGACAGGAAGAAATGGAAACAGATGATCTGCTGTGGCGACCCCTAATGGGAATAGCCGAAAGAAGATGATGATGATGACTGATATTGGTGGATTGTAATGAAAGATGTTTGAGTGGCCTTTTATGGTTGAAATTTTCTGAAATGGGTAGTTTTGTCATTATTGGTGCATACATTTTGTTTTATTGCTCACTAGAAGACTGTTCCAAACTACAAATTTAAAACACATTCTAACAAGTGGCGCTGTATTATACAAGGAATATAATTTAATACAATAAGGTTAATACAATCAGGAAGGTGAATCAAAGAATATATACATGTATGCTTGCGCACAGGATGCAGGAGATCAAAACAGGGGAAGAGACCAGTCACCAATGGTGTCCCCCAGGATTTGGTGCTGAGAGTTTTTCTGTTTGGCATATACATCTCAAAAGTAAAAGGAAACACCAAAGGGCTTTGGCCGACTAAGTTTGAGATGACTGCAAGCTAGGAACAGTTACTGAATCCCCAAATTACTTAACCATCATGCATAAATGTTTGTCCCAAACAATAACTGGTGCCAGTATCATGAATTGAGACTAAACTTCGAGAAATACATTATCGTATCCTTTGGAAAGTCATCTACTCCAGGGAACTGCCAAATTGACAATGCCCCTGAGAACTGACCCAGTTGTTTGTCATTTGGGGACTTGTGCATACAGTGACTTAATTTTTGACCAACATGTGCCCAGACTCATAAATAGTGTTTCTATATTGCACAGTTTATAAACAAATGGATTGTGACTAGATCTAGAGATGTTATTGTCCCCCTTTACAAAGTCCTCATTAGGTCAATCATTTTGTATAATGCCCACTTTGGCATGTATTTTTCCAGACCCATGCAACAATTGGAATACCCACAGAAATACCTTACTAAAAGGATTCAAGTCCTAAACAGTAAGTCTTGCCTGGACCACCTCAAAGATTTATCATTATACTCAGTATCCTACAGAGAGCTTAGAGATGACATGCCTGGCATACAAGACAGCCTTTGACCTAATACAGATGGACCTACTGAACATCAGCAAGTCAAATGGCATCAGAAATACTGAGTCCAGGTATCTAAACTGAATGTTGTGGAGAGATGGATATATATCCAGAACAGACTATCCATTCAAGTAGAACAAAGCTCATCCCTGTCCATATTCAAATGTAACTTGGATCTAAGGATGGGTAATAGAAAATGTACCCCTCGTGCTACTAATTGATAGAAGCAGTTCCTAAATTCTGCATCCCTTACATGGGTCCCCTCAAATTATCTACAGTGTGATCGCATTTATTCTCACTAGGGCTAATATACAATTATCAGCAAAGGGATAGGTAAGACCAATCAGGAAATGTTAATTCTAGCACCAAACAGGAAATTGGCTAAGCTTAAAATGTCCTCTAAGTGTACCTATTTTTTAGTAGTAAATAGTTTTAAAAATTTGCCCTTTTTAGATCACGAAGTGCCCCTGTCAACCTCTGCCCTCCCAGTCTTCAACAGCTTTCTGTGCCTCTGCTTTTAGACTAATAGCTGCACAGACAAGAACTAAAGGCGGAGGTGTCTCAATAAATGTCAATAACAAGTATATGTCTAGGATGATGAAACAGGCTGGAGTGCTGGAGTTCCTCCACACATAGTTCATGAAAGACGAACTCCCATACCATATACTAGCCAGGTACACATCACCCTCCAAGTCCCAACAAGTTCACAATACATGCTCCGTCATAAGGAGGAACCTTCAACTGATCCTGGAAACTAAAGACCCATTAGTCTGTCTATTCTTATTTGCAAAGACATGGAAAGAATTATCATAGAAATTATTAATAAGGACATAGGGGACCTCCAGACACTGAATTCATCCCAGTCTGACTTTGTGAAAGAAACACCATGGTTACTGATCAAAGTAATAAACAATGACACCCACCAGGGCAGAATCAAAAAAAGAGAATTGAGCACCACAAAGTCCAGTTATTATTATATTGTTATTGTTGTTATTAAGTGTAAAAAGAAACGTTAATAGGAAGAGAAATGATAGATACGCTCCGATTCTTAAGGGTGGACTGGACACTAGGGAGGTTTCTGAGAATAGTAAAGAAGAACAAAATGAGAATTTTCGGTTGGTGGTGAAATTCAGTGAGATGACACCAGCTTTAATAAAAACAGTGAAGGAAGTTTGGAACTTTTCCTTAAGTGAAGAGGTTAAAAAGATTTTGGGAAATAGTCCAAATGTAGTTTTTAGTAGAGGTGAGAATATGAAGGATATTTTAGAAAAGAGCAAATTAAGAAATTATAGGTCAAATATGAGGAAATGTGGTTTTTGTAGAATGTGTAGATTTATATACGAAGGTTCATGCGTGTGTGTAGAAGGATATAAATACTCTATTAAATGTCCGGGACAGTGCAATTGTTGCACTAAAAATATTGTGTATCTAGCCTCTTGTTCTTCTTGTAATTCCTACTATGTAGGTAAAACGATTAGGAGGCTTCGGGACCGGATTTCGGAACACCTTAGGTCCATTAAAAACAAGGATTTGCACAATGCACTTTATATACACACCACAAAATGCAAGTTTTTTAAAAAGTTTTTGTTTTTTGTTATAGGCCGTGTGATTGATTCAGGGGATGGGGGTGATGTGGATAACAAGGTTGGTGCCCTAGAAACTGAGTGGCAGATTAGGTTAGATGCCTGTAGACCGCCAGGGCTCAACGACTACATCTCCATCAAGCCAATTTTAAGACTAAGATCCCAGTTGTTATAGGTATTGGTCACAACTTAAATAGAAAAATCTGATTTATTGAAAATTACTACCAACATTATTATTTATCATTGTTTATAGTTTTTACAATTTTTTATACATTCTTATTAATATACATTTTTTATTAAAAAACTACTTTGATTAATTAAAATATTATTAGTGATAAATGTGGTATTATGAACTTATGAATTTAATAGGTTTTAGAGTAATGGATGTAACTGTTGTTATGTTTGTTAAATTGTAATAAAATTTGAGGTATGGATGAGTTTTTAAATTAAGAAATATTTGCTACAGACAAGTTTTTTATTTAACAAGGAATAAAAGTATTTAGGGTGGGAGGGGTTTGCTTCAACCTATAGTAATGTGAGGTAGGGTATTTAAAATGGTGCACATTGTTGTATATTAAGACTCTGATGATGCCTATGTGTTTGGCGAAAGCATCTTTTAATGCTTAGTCTAACAGTTCTGTATTTATTTTGTCAATTCCAATAAACCCTGCTGTCTACATCGCTGTGAGTCATCTTGTTGGGTTGGCGGCTGGACTTTGTGGTGCTCAATTCTCTTACCATGGTTACTGAGCCTAAAGGACTTCTTTGAAAATGGAAAGCATTTCAGCAGTGCATGGCAGTACATGACTATAATGTCTTTCATACATTCTGACCATCCACTGAACATGAAAGAAGGTGGAGGTGTATCTACCTACATAAAGGATAAGCACACCTCAAGGCTGGTCAAACAATATGACATGCTTGAACTTCTCCATGTCCAACTAACCATGGGAAAAATCCATTACCATATACTTGTTATACACAGTTCCCCACTATGAACCAGGAAATCTATACATCATACCTGAAGTTACTAGAATCACTCGCCATCCAGCCCAATGCTATACTCATGGGTGATTTTAACTACCCCTCCATTAACTGGGAGGCATACATGACCAGTAACACATAGGCCCAAAGTTTTCTTGACTTTTTAAATTCAAATGCCCTGGAGCAGCTAGTCTGCACTCCCACTAGGGGAACAAATATCCTAGATTTGGTACTCACAAATAATGGAGAGTACTGTACACCCCTAGTGTCATGTCCTCACTAGTAAGATCAGATCACAAAGCAGTCTCCCTTGAAATAAATATAAAACTAGTCCCCCACCTAACCCTAAAAACTTTAAGGACTTCTCTAAGGTAAATTACCCCCTATTAAGGGAAAGGGATAGCTAGTGTTCAAGCTCCACCAAGTCAAGAAAACACAGAAAACTATGCAGAGGCATACACAAAAACCCTGTATGACCATATCAACAACTGCATAAAAATGTCTGGTCCAAAATAAACCCAGGTCAAACCACCCTGGTGGAACCCTAGTATTAATAGGTTGTATAAGAAAAGAAAGTAAATCCTATTGAAAAGTAAGAGAAAATGTGCGCAACAGAAAAAAATGCCTCATTAGTCTAAACAAGTGAGTCAACGTACTAGACAAGTTTCTGAAAGCAGAATTTGAGGTAAAAATATCCCCTAAAGCTAAGGATAACCATAAGCCATTTTTCAGTTATGTCCACAGTCTTAAGGGCAACACCCAACAATGTGCAGAATTAGTTGGAGAAGGCATCACCTATACTCAGCTGGAAGACATAGCAAATCTGCTGGTGAACGAATTCAGCTGAAATTTCACCTATCCATCACCTTCAATTCTCCCCCAAAAAATACCTTCCACCATTCCACTGCCAATTATCAGCAAAGAACAGGTTGTCATTGCGCTCTATAAAGCTAAAAACATTGCCTGACAATATACCAGATTGCCTCTTAAATAGCTTAAATCAGGACTTATCAGGCTCATTAGGACCTCTATTTATCTACAGTCATCCCTTCTACATAAAGAGGGACCATCTACTGACCAAGGAAATTACAGACCTAGAAGTTTGACTAGTCTTATATGTAAGGCCATGGTAAGAATAATCATGGACCAGATAAATAATGATACAGGAGACTTCCAAACACTGGACCTGACCCAATTTGGCTATGTCAAGGGCAGATCATGCCTACTGAATCTGGTGGATTTCTTTGAGAAAGTCATTAAGGCCAAGGATGAGAGCAAAACAGTACATACCACCTACTTTGACTTGTCTAAGTGATTTGACACAATTCCCCACTCAGGTATTATAAATAAACTCACAAAACTGGGCATAAATCCCTATGTTACCAGATGGATAGCCAATTGTCTCACGGACAGAACACATGTGGCTAAAGTGGGTGAATTCAGATCCAGCAAGAGGCGAGTTTTTAATGGTGTGCCACAGACCTCAGTACTGGGACCACTTCTGTTCAGATTATACTTCTCTAATGTCATGGCAAATGTGGAAGGCCGCTGGATGACAACGTTTGCCAATGACTGCAAGCTGAGGGCAATCACTGAATCAACCAATGATGTAGATATCCTCTAGGAGGGACTAGATTTGACAAATGATTGGTGTCAGAACCATGGCCTAAAACTAAATCCAAAAAAAGGCATTATCATAGCCTTTGGGAAGTCAAATACCCATGTAAATTACAACATCAATAGCATATCCCTTAGAATGGACTATGAGGTGAGAGATCTAAGTAAACAAATATATAGTATCCTGAACTTTGACTACCATGTGTCCACAGTGGTAAGGAAATCCTTTCATGTGGCAAAGCTTATAAGTAAAAGTACAGCATCTAGATCCAAGGAAATTATAGTCTTGTTGTTCTCAGCCCTCATTAGATCACATTAGACCAATACATGAGTACAGTGTGCCATTTGGCATGTACTTGACTAGGCACTTACACCAGATGGAGTGACCTCAGAGGTTCCTCACAAAGAAAATACAGGGTGTAAACAACATGAATTATGTGGATAGACTAACTAACCTATTCCTTTACTCTGTCTCTTACTGATTATTAAGAAGTGACCTATGCCTGACCTACAAAGCACTCATAAATCCAGCCCTGATGGAGCTTCTACACATCTGCAAGTCAAACACCATGACACCCAATCTAGGGATCTGAACTTAGTCAATAACTCAAACAAAACATGCTAGAGAGACAGAAATGTGTCTCAGAGATTGCTCCTTGTTTGGAACAGGCTTCCTATTCACATTAAGCTGAGACCTTCCCTGGCCCTCTTCAAATGCAGTTTGGATCATAGGATGAGGAATCACAAATTCACATCTGATGTAGTGCCTATGTCCCTTATGGACAGGGGCAATCTATAAGATACTCGATGCACAGACACAAATCCTTACCATCCTCTTGCCCCTAAGGGCCATATATTGGGTAAAATTGGGTTATATGTGCTAGGCTTGTAAGGGCCTGTAAGCCATTAACCTAATAATCTCCTATAAACCTATGAACCTATGAAAATGTCACTAAGGCAAAGGATGAGGGAAAAGTGCTGCATACTGCCTACCAAGACCTGGCTAATGCATTTGATACAATACTCTACTTAAGCATTGTCATCAAACTTACAGAACTAGGCATAAGCACCTTTATAAGACACTGGATAACTAGCTGGCTCACAGACAGGACCCAAGAGATTAAGATTCGTGATGCCACCTCCACAAAGAGGTCAGTCACCAGTGGAGTCCATCAGGACTCTGTCTTAGGCCTGCTCCTATTTGGTATCTATTTCTGGGAGGCAAAAGCCAATGTCAAAGGTCTCTGGTTGACCAGGTTTGCAGTCATTGAATCCCCCCAAGACATGAATACCCTTCAGGAAGGTTTACGCAGACAAACACGTGGTGGTAAAACCATGGCTTAAAACTCAATGCTAAGAAATGCATTATAGTAAATTTTGGGAAGCCGTTTACCCTGGTTAACTACACCTTCAATAGAACAGCCCTAAAAGGTGAGTCACTAGTCAGTGATCTGAGAATACATGTAGATATAAATCTAGCTTTTGACCAGCATGAGTCCAATGCAGTAAGACAATCTTTCTATGCTGCTCAACTTACAAGTAAGGGTATGGCATCTAGGTTCAGAGAGGGCATTTTATCAATGTACCCTGCCCTCATCAAACCCATCAAAGAGTATAATCCTTCTTTGGTATATACCTGGCCAGATATGTGCAACAGCTGCAACATTCACAAAGGTTCCTTGCAAAAAAGAATGCAGCGAGTAAACACAAGTCTGATGCCGATCACCTCAAAACCCTGTCTCTTTACTCGGTATCATACAGACTCCTGAGAGCTGATCTTTGCCTGTATATATAAGGCATCCCTGGACCCTGTTTTGCTGAACCTTTTGCATATCTGCAAAACAAACTACTAGATCAAAAGACCTAAATTCTGCTTACAACATAAACAGGTTATGTTTGGAGACATATATTTATCAAAGAATTCTCATTCTCTGGAACAGGATCTCCCATCCATGTGAAGCAGAACTTCTCTCCAACCCTATTTAAACACAACTTGGACTAATGGATTGTTACTCAGAAATTCACCCCGGTCTGGCTACTATGTCTCTGCTGGAATGAGGCAGTTAGTAAATCGCCCCTATATAAATCAAATTTGTGGGTTACATCTGGGTTGCCCAACCAGGCTTACAAGGTTCTAGTGGTTGTCACACCTATGAACCTATGAACAGATAAGATGCAATAAAGGTACTGCAGCATAAAATACTGATGCCTGCATATATATATATATATATATATATATATATATATATATATATGTTTACTTTATAATCTCAAATGACTGAAATCTCAAATTTCAGTATCTCGAGACTATAAAGCCGAACATTCAAAATACTGAAAACCCAAAAGTGCAAAATTTAAAATTGCGACTTTTAAATATACCCTCCACCATACAAACACACATACACCTTTCTCCCCACACTACAAAAACAAAACACACACAAACACAACAAAACAAATACATGCACCTACTATACATATAAGCAGGAGTGCAAGCCCCCCTGCACCCCGCATGTGGGGGGGCTGCCTCCCACAACCCTGCTACTTATATATACTAACTCCAAGGTTGCACTAAAAAGACAAAGACACTAAAGCCACCACTATACACTCTACATTCCCCTCACACAAGCACACATCACATATGTACAAACACCACCACTCTCAACACTTACACACTCACACTCTTACCTACATACCATAACCTACACCTACAACTTCCCAACACACTCACATACACTAAAATCCCTACCCAGAACCTTAAAAAATAAACACTTACCTGAATCTTCAGCTATCCATTAACACAGCGCACCACCACAACCGCTGATTCGACATTTCCGGATTCGGTCATGTGGACTTTTGCACAACTGGGCTTTCAAGATTTTAGTCTCGAGATACTGAAATTCGAGATTTCAGTATTTAGAGATGATGAGGTGCACATATATATATATATATATATATATATATATATATATATATATATATATATATATATATATTTATATATATATATACATATATATATAGTGAGTTTAAAGAACTTAGACACACCGAAACATGTTGATGCAAACGTCCAAAACTAAGAAATTGTAAAACCGATGTATATCACAGGAAGTTCAAATGCTCGGCAGCGAATTATACCACAGCAGTCACAGCAGTCACAGCAACTCACTTTCTTCCACGCTGTACAAATAATGCTTCCACAGCTATGATGGACCATTTATTGAAAGTTACGAACAGCAGTACACCACGAAAATGACCAGTACACCAACATCCACAGATACATAAAACGAATGTTTACCCGGGTTTCGTCCGTTGTGACGAACTTCTTCAGAATACTATTACCCTGCTTTCCTTCCTTTAAATACACACAGGTCCCACTCCAATTAAAACAATTAATCACCTTAAACAATTAACATTTAACTATTAAAAACTCCTTTTGGTGTCAAAACACCATTCCTTGCCATATTGGCTGTTTTTTTAAAAAAGTAATGATAATAGTAATAATTAATGAATGATGTTATCTGTGTTCTAATTAATAATGTACGGATTTCCTTATATTTCATTCTTAATATTCTTTAATGTGTATGTTTATGAATTTGAATATATGAAACTATTTATGTATGTTATTATAAAGCCAATGTAATTCTGTATTTAATGTGTTGTCATCTTATATATCACATAAATTATCATTTGTGTACATCCATATTATAAAAATGAAAAATGTAAAAAATGTATATATAAAGAATATATATGTATATATAAAATAAGGAACAAATTACAATAATGTTAATGTTAAAAACATTCTTGCATTAATATTTAATACATGAATATATCTTCTTAACACAACTTATGTATTGTGTATTGTTGTAATACATAAATTAATAAACATTCCATTATTCTATATTACAATTACATTTACTTGCATAAATGTCCAATTCATTATTAATAATTATTGATGTTGATTAATGTATCCTACCCTTGATGTAATTACTATTTAAAATGGGTTTAATACTGCAAAATTCATTTAATCCTGGCCAATTGTAGGCGTTTAAAAATATTTGCCATCTTAATTCATTGATATCTAAATCATATTTAGTACATTTTCCATTTGCATCATATTCTACATGCTGGATAACACAAAATTTAAAAGTATGATTTCTATTTTGTTGTACATGTCTTGCCAGGGCATTCGTTGTTTTCAAATGTTGGACATCCAGCAGGTGTTCTTTAATTCTACTCCTAAAATGCCTGCTGGTTTTGCCAACATAGAATGCCCTGCAGTCTTGACATATTGCGACATAAACAACATTAGAAGTAAAACAATTAAAATGTTCTTTAATTCTAATATTTTGATGGTTTACCAGAACTCTATTGCCTGTACATTGAATATATTTACATACAGTGCATCTGCCACATTTAAAATTACCCACTTTCCTATTCGTTTTAATTAATAGTGTATTTCTTTCAAAAAATTGCTTGAAGGCCATATCTTTTCTATATACAAATTTCACTTGTCCCTGAAGTGTTTGCGCCACAGTATTGTCATCAATTAAAATTCCCCAATTTCCCTTAATGATGTTCTTAATGATTTCATAGGTGTCATCAAATACTGAAATATATAGTGGTAATTGATATTTTTCAATTGTTAGGTTGTTATTATTCATATTGTTTATATTGTAACCATGACTCAATATGGGTTCATATATTCCCCTGAATCTCTTATTCCTAACTTCTTCAAGTATATTCTCACAAAATGTGCCAGGATATCCCCTATTGGTAAACATAGTAGCCATAAATTTAATTTCTTTAATAAACTCATCTTCCTCACTGACCATTCTGGCCGCCCTGACCATCTGGCCTTTGACCACAGCTTTTTTCTGATGGTCAGGGTGCCAGCTGTCATAGTGGAGATAAGAATTTGAGAATGTTAGCTTCCTAAAAATATTGGATTTTAAATTACCATTGTCTTTATTATGTGTAATTTTAACGTCCAAAAATGTAACTTCCTCATCTCCAATGGTATATGTAAATTTTAAAAATCCAACGTTGTTGTTAATGTATTCCAGGAATGTATTTAATTTCTTTTTATTTTTATCATCATGATCCCAGATGATAAAAATATCATCTAGGTATCTTAAATATAATTTAATATATTTCCAATATTCACTGTTGAATACAAAATTTTGCTCCCAGTATGTCATTATGAGATTTGCATACATGGGGGCACAAGCTGCCCCCATTGCTACTCCATCTGTCTGTTTATAATAATTTCCTTCAAAAAATATGAAATTATTATGCAACACTATGTCCATAAGATTAATTAATGTGTTAATTTTGGTTTGTTCGTATATTCTAGATTCAAATAGTTGTTCTTCTAACCATATTAATCCTATGTCATGTGGAATACATGTAAATAAATTGCATACGTCCACTGTGACAAATAAGTCCCCACTGTTCATTTTTATCTGATTTAACCTACCCAGGAAGTCCCAAGAGTCTTTAGTAATGTGGGGATATTTAATTATACATTTCTTAAAGTGATGGTCCAAATATTGTCCAATGAAGCATGTTTTGCTTCTCTTACCATCAACTATAGGTCTAAATTGTAAGTTGTTTAAACCCTTATGAATTTTGGGTATTCCAAAAATTCCGCTTATTACTGGATAGTCATTTTTCAAGTAAGTGTATTCTTCCTCAGAGATTTCCCCCTGCATCAACATGTCTTCGAGTAAATTGTCTATTCTTTGATTAGCTATATGAATTTCATTTAAACTGACTTCCGAATATGATTCACTAAATAACATATTTGTCATATAGGATATATAATCCCCTTTGTCCGTTATAACAACCCCGTTACCCTTATCGGGTCTCATTATCCTGATGTCCTTGATTCCTAATATATAATCAAGTATCTTCTGTTGTTCTTTTTCCATATTAGTATGTATTGGTTGTTTATATTGCTTATAAAACTTCCTTATATCTCTTTCTGTTATTTTTTCAAAGAGAGCTATTTTTTCATGAGTCGGGGGGTTGAACACACTAGGTTTAGACAGTTTATTATCTTGTTGAATAAACAGGTTTTCACTAGTTTTGTTATTAAAAAACATTTTTAAATTCAGTTTCCTAATAAAAAGTTTCAAATCAATAATAGAATTAACCAGTCTACCCTTTTGACATGGTACAAAATTAAAACCCATTGAAAACAAGTTGGCATGTTCACTACTCATTACACTCTTCGAGTAGTTGAATATTTTGAAATCACCTTGGGTATTTGTTATTATTTTTGGGTTACTCAAAAATTCACTCTGGGTTGGTTCAGTGTCCATATTAGTAAAGCACTGAGAATTTTCATTAATATATTGTTCAGGGTTTAAATCAATATAAAAATTGATGGGAATAATTGCATCCATACTTGTTTGAGATGTACCCTTTACCTCACCCACTATTATATTAAAATCTTCCTGTGTTAAATTCTGTTCTCTTACATCCATAATTTCATATGTGGATAGGTTTAATAATGCACTTTCCCCCTCATTTTGTTCTTGTATTTCTTTGTTCATTGTTCTATTATCTGTGTCAACAAACATTTTTTCATATTCTAACTCTTGACAACAATAAACTGTTCCTGCTTTTTGTGGGGTAACATTTCTCTTTACAATAAATTGATTGTCACAGTTAACGCTCAATTTGTCCATATACATTGCAATATTTTGATCATTCTCTCTTATAATTTGCATATTCATATTATTTCCTAGGGCATTATTTAAACCATTAATAACATACTCATTCATACCATTGGTCTTATCGCTACTCAAAACATTCTCCCTACACAATTCCAAATCAATATCTTCATTGTTAACTATAAGATTTACATGTTTACCTATCCATTTTCTGTTGTTGACGATATGTTTGTAATTGTCCATTCTTCGGTAATGAGAATCACAAACAAAGAGTTCACCATCATTGGAATTACAATCCATATGAAACTTGGAAATATCATGTCCATAGATTGTCAGGCTCCCTTCCGTTAACCCTAGCATATCGATTGTCCCGTTGTTACTATTGTCTTCCCTGCTGATTATCTGCGGTTCTTGTAACCTTGCTTGTCGTTTTTGGATAAAAAATCTCTTTTAGGTCGCGCTCCTGTATTCCTTAAATCCCCGACTTCCATATGTTGTCCTCGATTCTGAAGCCTCTCAGAACGCCGAACGCCTTCTTCATTCCATCCTACGTTGGTTTCGCCATGATTAGGTTCTTCAGTATATTCTGTATCGGAAATGACGTCATTCGTTTCCGGTTCATATCTTTTTCGTCTACCTTGATTTAAATTGCCATGGTAACGGGTGGAACGTTGAGTTTTTGGATAAATATCCCCAGTTTCATACCTATGTATGTCTCTCGTTATTTTGGAAAGTTTTTTATTATACAGAATGTCACAAGTATGATCAACATCCCGTATTATATGAGTGTAATTTGTATAAAATTGCTCGAACATTAGATCTTGGCTAATGTCCTGATTTAAACTTTCCAGTTCTTTTGAAATATTCTCTATTTTCAAATTATTGTGTTTAATCATGATTTCCATAAGTTTAACACCTGATTCATTAAACAAATCATGCAATTCATCCAACATTTTGGTGTTATCATCGCAACCATTGGGGTATCTCCAAAGGCGCAAACCTTTGGGGACCATATTAAGTTCAATGTTTTTTTGTAGGTAACTATTTTCCAACTGTATACAACTAAATACACCCTCCACCATACAAACACACATACACCTTTCTCCCCACACTACAAAAACAAAACACACACAAACACAACAAAACAAATACACACACCTACTGTACATATAAGCAGGAGTGCAAGCCCCCCTGCACCCCGCATGTGGGGGGGCTGCCTCCCACAACCCTGCTACTTATATATACTAACTCCAAGGTTGCACTAAAAAGACAAAGACACTAAAACCACCACTATACACTCTATATTCCCCTCACACAAACACACATCACATACGTACAAACACCACCACATTCAACACTTACACACTCACACTCTTAACTACATACCATAACCTACACCTACAACTTCCCAACACACTCACATACACTAAAATCCCTACCCAAAACCTTAAAAAATAAACACTTACCTGAATCTTCAGCTATCCATTAACACCGCACCACTACAACTGCTGATTCGACATTTCCGGATTCGGTCATGTGGACTTTTGCACAACTGGGCTTTCGAGATTTTAGTCTCGAGATACTGAAATTCGAGATTTCAGTATTTAGAGATAATGAGGTGCATATATATATATATATATATATATATATTTATATATATATATATATACATATATATATAGTGAGTTTAAAGAACTTAGACACACCGAAACATGTTGATGCAAACGCATTAACATAGTGAGTGAATAAAGTTACATCAAACTGCATCCATGTTTTATACCTACAATGAAGAGCAAGATATTTATACATAACTCCACTAGCTCCACAGACATTTTAATTTCCCATTATTCATATCTGAATTCAGTCATTTGTCTTATGAATGTACCTTTTGGCATGTTTTTTTAAACATCTCTCAGCATCAGTGACCAAATAGATTCATAATTAAAACAATCAGTGGTCTCAAAAATCTTTCTTATCAAGACTGACTGGCAACCCTCTCCCTGTGCTCGGTCTCTTATAGACTACTCTGCGAAGATTTGTGTCTAGATTTTCAAGCCATGAAAAATCCAACTTCTTATTCCTTTACAGAACTAATGGTGCCTCAAATACCTTGTTAAAAATTGGATTATTCTATGGCAAGCTGACAAATACCCAGGTCTAAATGACAGGGTTTCTATTAAACCTACACTAAAAGTACAATGTCTCTTTACATGATACAAGATGAAGCTAAGTTTTTACTCTTCTATGATGTTTATTGGCTGCTTTGAACTAGAGTGAATATATTAAAAGTGTTTACTGATGTAGTTTTTTATAAGGTCTGATGAAGCACTAGTATTTGGTGTGAAAGCACTTACCTCATTAAACTTTTAACATTTTATGCTTCCAGTCGTGTTTCTGTGCCTTGTTTTCTTCAGTAACATTTGTTGTTGGCTTACAGGCACAGTTTACTCCTTGGGGATTTCATTCTTTGATACTAAATCTTAAACCATAGACATGCACATTTAGAACACCGATAACTAATTCTATATATGTATGTACGTGTGCATGTATCTAGTATCTCTCTCTCCCTATCTATATGTATATTGCACCTCTTGCCATATTTTTCATTTGCATATAACCGTTTTTGTTAATAAGTAAAATCAGTTATGTTAATAAAGTTAGGATAAAAGTTATACTGTTGATAAGTTAAGATGTTACATTGTTTAATGCAATGTGATGTTTGGTTGTTTGTATGTTACTAGTATTTTAGCATGTGGACAAATGTCAAAACATCTGTATTATCTGAGGAGTTGTTGTCATAGCTAGTCCTTCATACCACTATGCTGTCCTTTTCTTAACAGAAACTTGCGGAGGAAACGATTCCTTACCCATGGAGAGCAAACCAAGCAATGTAGCTTCTCATCCTAGATGAAAGGATGGTGTTACTAAAGAAATATACGCAGTAAAGACAAGGCAAAACTAGCCCTTGTTCAGGACCTTGGACTTCATTTCATAATGATATATGAATGTGAGTACAAGTACTAAACAAAGAAAGCTACACAGATATTCTAAACTAAAACATTTTTAACAAAAGGCTGCAAAAGTGGGTATTGCCTATGAGAAAGAAGTCTAACCACCACATTCAAGGTGTAGCTATATTACGCAGACATCAAAGAAATCTCTAAGTTAATAAAATCTAATATGATTATAGTGGGTCTACTTTGTTTCATTGAAAGCTCATTTCACTGAATTACAGTTCACCCTGACCAAATTGCTGAAAGCTCAAATTACTGAAAACTCATTTAATCGAATCTCATTTCACTGATGTGAAGTACTGGCACTGTGTAGAATACTGTATGGCAAGTAAAAGGTACATGCCCTTTTCCCCACTGTAGTGCGATTCTGGAGTTAGTATATATAGTTAGGTAGCACAGCCCCCCACATTGGGGTGTGTGTGGGGTCATTGCTCCCCCCAATTAGTTTGGGTATATATTGTGTTCTGGAAAGTTAGTCATTGGTGCTGTAAGTATGCATGTCTATGGTTTACAAATGTATTGTTTTGAAGCTTTTGGTAAAATATAATATATAGCCAAACTAGGTAGGGGGCTACACCCCGACACCCCTCAATGTGGGAGGCTGTGCCCCCCAGCTATATATACTAATTCTAGGATCGCACTACAGTGGAGAAAAGGGCATATACATTTTACTTGCCTTACAGTACTCTACACAGTGCCAGTACTTCACTTCAGTGAAATGAGATTCAGTGAAATGAGTTTTCAGTAATTTGAGCTTTCAGTGATTTGGTCAGGGTGAACTCAAATTCAGTGAAATGAGCTTTCAATGAAACAAAGTAAACCCGATTATAGCATATCATTAATCCTTTTGTGAAATATTCATATCAGAATTTTACATCATGGAAAGGGATGCCCCCAGTCATTATGTTCTTTGTCATGTATACACCAAAAACAATGAAATCTGGATAAAAATTTATGTGTTTTGAGGAGATGGACATTATGATGCTCCATCTGCAAAGTAGTTTTCTAATCCCTTTCTTATGCTACTTTTAATATCTGGTGAAATAGTATATTTTGGATGTTGTAGGCTGCCCAAGAAGTCAGTGTGGAGAACTGAGTGCTGAATGGTGAAAAAAGGATGAAAACTAAATAAATAAAACATAAAGTTTTACTGTATGCCACCCAGAAGCACAGCCAGTAACTGTTGCTGAGATAGCCAAGATGAACCAAGGACAGCAGGCAATGGAAGAAAAGGGGAAACAAGTAGTCTCACTTACAACTATGTGGCTTGAAATATAGGATATGAGAAAACCCAGAACATATAGCAGGGTACGACAAAAGACTAGAGTTAGTAAATTCTACCCTGAAGGAACACTCTATAGTGTTTTAATCTTTAATGGAGGAAATGAATGAGCTGGAAGCAAAAGAAGCCTGTCTGGCCTACATGGAGTCTAAGCTCACAGACCTAAAGGAATGAGCACAACAAGAATATAAGGCCGATCAGGGTCCCAGAGTAAGTAGAAGGAAGACACTATAAAACATATTTAAGAGCTGCAGAGGAAATGGTCAGGTATGCCAGCTGGACAGATTTATCTATCTATCTGTCTAGTTAACTATCTGCCTATCAGTCTTTGCATCTATTTATTTATTTATTTATTTATTGACATTTGTTAACCGGGTTGGTCCAACTGGGCCAGAGGCCTGTTTTCAATGGAGACTCGAGGGGAAAAGCTCCAGTTACAAAAAATTAAGGATTACATAGGTAACAGAATAGCAAGTAGCAATACCATGTGACACTCCCAAAACATATTAGTACTAATCTGAACATAATCAAACATATTTAGATTACCCTAAGAAAAAAATCACAATGAAATAAATAAATGAATTATTTTTGATATATGTACAAACAAGTTATATACAATTGATCAGATTTATTTCCTAGGCTTCCTAGGAAGGTATATTTATTTAAAATATGTTTAGGAGCTGCTAGGGAAATGGTCAGGTATGCCAGCTGGACAGATTTATCTTTCTATCTATCTAGTTAACTATCTGCCTATCAATCTTTGCATCTATTTATTTATTTAAATTTCTTAATCAGGGTACAGCATTGATCACAAATGAACAATTTCAGTCTTACCCTGAGAATCGCTATCGGGATAGCTATAGAAAAAGTACTTCATTCTCCAAAACAGCAGAGGGCAGAAGTGATTCAGAGACTTTGTCTGATAATGGCGCATATGTAGTCATTTGCTTTGAAAGAAAGGATCCTGGTTGCAGTATGGAGTCCATGAACAGGGCTGAGGATAGGGGAGACCAAATTTTTAACAGAATGCAACTTCTGAATAGAAACCGTGCAGAAAAGAAATGCTTTCATGCTGATAATCTAGGAGTGTAAGCAAAAAGGCCTGAAATGTTGACTGCTGTATTCAGTGCACTTAAGAACCTTCTTTTCTGGGGCTTCAATGGCATTTGTTAACCCAGAGGAGGCCCAAGATGGATTTAAAAACAAGCCAAGTTATCAGGGGAGGCAGCCCAGTGTGGGGAGGGTGGTGATCAGTAGAAAGGAGAGATGGTGGACAGGATAATAGTATTCACAGAATGGAGCACTTCCTTCTCCTTTATAGGTAGCAAGACTTAAAGGAAAGAGCAAAATTTGTCCGAGAGTTGTAAGCTATACAGCAGCAAGTGGTGGACTCCATGTAAGGGGGCTGCTAGTCTGCGGAGCCAATAGCTTAACAGCCAATATACTTGCAGATCTTATTTGGTGATATAGAACAACTTTCATTGAGTGGGCTGAAAAATATTTGTGCATCTTGTCATCTTGTACTCCAGCTATGAAGTTGATCTGAAACACATGAGGAACATGGAAAGAATATTTTCTCAAGGAGATGTGGTGTTGAACTGGCTTTTGTTGATGATGCAGTGATAATTGTTATTATATTTTTTCTTCATTTTATGAGATTTTTGTCAACTAATATAGTAAGTATTAACTGAAGTCTTAATATGTATAGGATTGCTGTGGTGTAAGAGTACAAAAAAAAGTACAGCTGACATTTCAGTAATGGTTTCCTTAATGTAGTTACTTAGGGAAGACAGGTTAGAGAGCTGTGGAGATTAAGTGGAAAGTTAAGCAGAGGTAAGATAAGAGTGAAGTAATTAGTAGAGGGTTTAAGTACAGTAAAATATGAGCAGCATAGAGAAAGATGTCTGCTCGAGTGAGTGAGGGATGGGGGAGGGAGAGATGATGGTTGTCCATGCTTGAAGGCAACTGAGATATAGTAATGGTTGGTGAAGGATGTGTGAGGACTGACAGTAAAGAGAAAGAATCTCCAACCTTGGAAGTCTGAATACAGTTAAGGAGTATTATTTGTTTAAGGGGGATGATGGGTAATAGTACAGATATGTTATATTGTCAGAATAGAATTAGTAAAGTAAAGTAAAGCAGAAGAGCTAAAGCAACATGTTCAGAATCAAAGTGAGCTTAGGTGAAGTGAGCACTGTCAAAGGTCATAACGGCAGGGGAAGACAGAAATGGAGGGAGCAGTTGTTAAAACCATGAAGAAGCTGGATTACAGGATCAATATGCAAACAAAAAAAGGAAAGACAAGTAAATGGAGGAAACCATAAACCAATGCTTATGGGCTGGTAAACAGGTAGGTCTGACCTACCCAGTGAGAAGAGATAGGGTTTTGCTCCATGCCAAGACATCTGGAGTGGAGACTGGATAAAAAAGAAAAGGCTACAACAAGCCTACAGACCCTTGCATCATCTGGAACAAGACTGTGGATCACCAAACAGGCTGTGGCCTGCTTCTCATCTTGTGATTGGTGCTAATGTTTTGCTTCTAATGAGAGAAGAAGCAAAGGAGCATTGTATCCCAGCAGTGTGAAGCTGTGGTGAGACTAGCACTAGTAGTAGTCAGGCAGTAACCATTCATTTACTACCCTCTTTTCATCATTCTTGACAAGCTAATTCTTTGTTTTCAGTAAGCACTACTTGATTTGTTTCTAACTTCAGAATATCTGCCTAAATACTTCATTCTTAAATTTTCAGGGTCTGCTTATTAGTTTCCTCCTCAAGTGTTTGGCAGTGCCCTGTATAGACACAGACACCTTGAATGTCATTTTTCCTGTAAAAGCACAACTGAAATGTCACCAATACCTGGCTGCACACAGTACAGCTAGTTTGCAGTGACAAGCACTTTCCCCCAGAGTTGCCAACTGGCTACTGCTAGCACTGCTACTCCAACTGTCTAATCAATAAAAAAATGTCTGTTGCCATGGATATGAACTTTCCCACTATCTCTGTTACCAGCTTGGTGGATAGGGGCATCATGAGGCAATGTAAATACTGCCTGATGTTTACGGACAACCAGCTATTTCTCAAACAAGCTGATATGGTATGTGAGAGATGTATTTCTACAATGTCACTGGAGGCAAAACTCACACATAAAAGTACACCTAATGTCAGTAAGGTTGTCAGTAGGAAACAGTGCACCCATCACACACATTACAAAGTAGACATAAGACCCAGATATGCTGAGGCACTTAAATTTAACCTTCCTAAATCTCAAAGACCTCCTAGATGAAGTAGACATAAAATATGCCCTCAGCAGCGCTGAATATACTCTTTCAAAATAACATCCACACCAACACATACAGCTACATCTCATGGAGCCTTTACTTCTAAGTCCATAAGACAAGCCACCACATTTTCCAACAGTCTAGTCACTGGAGACTCCGTTGTGAGACACAGTGATGTCTCTCTCACCAGGCTGAGTAAAGAGAAAGTCACAGTCAATTGCTTGTTAGGGGCTAGGATCCACCGCATTACAAATACACTCAGGTCACTGAACCACAAGTACCAGTATTACTCATAGTCCATGTGGGTATAAATGACCTGACATGTACATCCCTAGACTGTATGAAGGCAAACATCATGGAGCTCATGTAATATGTGTCCCAGGCTGGTATGAGCTTAGTACTGAGCAGCATTCTATCTTCTCTAAGGAGGATACCACAATACGAACAAAAGATGACTGACTTTAATAATTGGCTTAGTTTCTGGTGTCATTCTAGGGGGTGCAATATTTGTCAGCATAGAAGGAGATGGTCAACAGACCAAGCTGCTTTACCAGGGATGGTCTACACCTCTCCACTCTAGGCTTTTGAATATTAACTAAAACATTGTCTTCCCCCATAGTGTCTTTTTTAGGCAATGCCAAGTTGAAAATACTTCTGACATAGCAAATCAATGCCAAGAAAATCTAAAGGTATTACTACACAATGCTTGGAGTTTAAACAAAAAACAAAACTCCACTCCCTAGATGTTCTCTTCACTGTAGAGAATGCTGATATCTCTGCGGTCACTGAGACATGGTTTAAAGCCCCAGAGAATATATCAACAGTGCAAGGTTATAATGCTTTCCATACATTTGACAAGCTACTACACAGACAGGGAGTAAAGGTGGAGGTGTCTCGATTTACATCAAAAACAAAACAGTGTAAGAAACTTCTCTGTGTGGAAGATTTTCAGTCCATATATTTCTAGTTAATCACTGTATATTAATCAGATCAGACAATAGTAGTAGAAGTAGAGAACGTAAACTCGTCAAGTCAAAAAGTAATAATAGAAAATATATAATTCTACAGCATTACTAAGTATTCAAAAGTAATCCAAGCAAAGCAGGCAGTCTGTTTCCAGTCGAAAATCCTTTATTAAGTACACAGACAAGCGATCCAAGTAAAACAAAAATAGAGTAATAATTTCCTCACAAGCTTTCAAAATAATGCACTAGCCAAACACCTTTCTCTTCATAAAAGACACACAGGTTTTAAGTTCCAGATCCTGGATCACATAGACATGGGTGATCTTGAAGGAGACATCCCGAATATTCTGGAGAAACAGGAACTCGTGGCAATTAAAGTTGAACTCTTTTAGAAAGCCTGGACTAAACTACTACTGTTCAATTAAAAGTGCACTGGAACTTAGAAAATTGCCACATTGTTTACATGATTAATTATTATTTTATTTATTTATTTATTTTCTACAAATTGGTTTTAAATACCATTTTAAATCATTTGAAATTTAAGTGTATATTTTGTTTCCATCATCATACATATATATATTTTTATTTTTTTCTGGTTCTCTTTTTTTCCACTTTATTCAAAATGATGGTAATAACAATACTAACTAATTATACAATTATATAGGTTTTTAGGGTTCTTGTACACAGACCTGAAGAAGTCTAGAAGGACGAAAGCGATCTTTGTTAACAATAGGTTATGAAAATAGAAACTGATTTTTACATGCAAAATGTATATGTGTATATTTATATATAATTTTTGATCGCAAAATGAACTAAGGTTGATATATTTCCAGCCATGTAGTATATTGCCTTGTATAAAATCACAGACTTAATAATTTGGTTAAATAAGATGTACCATTAAAGTACATTAGGGCTATATATTATTATGACAGCTACTAGGCAGGGCAGGACCAGCTCAAATGTCACACTGATGGGGGAAGGGATGTGAATTTAACATGTGTACCAATAACACTTTGTTTTACAGCACAATAAACCACTCCCATGCCTGATAAAATGTATATATATATTTAGAAAGCTTGTGAGGAAATTATTACTCTATTTTTGTTTTACTTGGATCGCTTGTCTGTGTACTTAATAAAAGATTTTCGACTGGAAACAGACTGCCTGCCTTGCTTGGATTACTTTCGAATACTTAGTAATGCTGTAGAATTATATATTTTCTATTATTACTTTTTTACTTGACAAGTTTACGTTCGCTACTTCTACAACTATTGTCTGATCTGATTAATATACAGTGATTAACTAGAAATATATGGACTGAAAATCTTCCACACAGAGAAGTTTCTTACACTGTTTTGTTTTTAGACCCACTACACTTTAGTGGGTTGTTTTGAGACTTCAGGGATACCACGGAGATTACTTGATTTACATCAAAAATAAACATACCTCAAGGCTGGTCAAACAGGAGAATGCATTTCAGCTTCTCTATGTTCACATCACCAGAGGCAAAATCAAATACCACTTCCTTGCAAGCTAAAGGTCTCCTGCTATAACCCAGGAAAAACATGCCATATATTTAAATTTATTAGAAACACTCACCATCCTACCCAATAATATATTCATGGGCAACTTTAATTACCAACTGGGAATCCTGTATAACATCAAATGTACAAGCAAAGAGATTCCTGGATTTTAACGCAAATTCCTGGACCGGATTGTCAACACACCAACCAGGGGTGCAACAATACTGGATCTGGTCCTCACTAATATGGCAGAGTGCTCCACACCCCCTTGTGTAATGTTGGGAAGGTCAGACCACAGAATGATCTCTTTTGAAGTAAAAATAAAACCTGGACATCCAGCTAACCCTGGAAAATTCAGGAACTATTTTAAGGCTAACCTCCTGCTATTAAGCGATAACCTGGCAATATTTCAAGCCTCCATAAACCCTAAGAACACTGTTGCCAAGGCAGACATTTTCACAGAAACCCTACACAAGACAAGCATGTTAATAGTTGCATAGAAGCAGCTATACCCATGAGAAAGAAGTACAGAACTGAAAAAAAAAAGCCATCCTGGTAGAATCACAAAATCAATTGGATGTATAACAGGAGGAAGAAAATAATGGCAAAAATTAGGAGGTGCAGCACCCAGCAGGATAAAAGCACTCTCATCAAACTAAACAAACAATGCAGAGGACAAATACAGTCTAGTAAAGTCAAATTTGAGGTAAATTTGGCTCACAGGCCAAGGATAACCACAAAGCATTCTTTAGCTATGTCTGCAACCTCAAAGGCACTATGCAGTTGTGTGCGGAGGTCATTTTAATGCAGCCACCTATACTGAACCAGAAGATATAGCAAACCTACTAGCCAGCAAATTCAACTCCAACTTTATCCCTCTCTTCCCCTCAACTTTCCCCCAGGAAATACCATCAAATACAACTACCCCTACTATCATTAGGAACGAGGTTTTCAATTCTCTCTCTAAGGCCAAGAACGCTGCATCAATGGGAACAGACAATGTCCCAGGTTGCCTTCTAGATAGCATAAAGCATGACCTATTAGGCTGTCTGGAATTGTTATTTAACTGTAGCCTCCAAACAGGCTCCATGCCTCATGAATGGAGAACAGCATCAGTCATACCTCTGCACAAAGGTGGGCCATCTATAGACCCTCGAAACTACAGATCTGTAAGTCTCACTAGTTTCATATGCAAAGCCATGGAAAGAATTATCATGGAAATAATAAATAATGAGATAGTAAACCTCCAGACACTGAACCCAACCCAATTTGTTTTCATCAAGGGCAGGTCATGCGTACTCATTCTGGTAGCTTTCTTTGGGAAAATCACCAAATCAATAGATGAGAGTAAAATGGTTCACACTGCCTTGCTCGACCTGGCCCAGGCATATGACACAATAACATTGTGACAAGCTCAAGAGGTTAGGTAGAAACCCTTATCTCATCCAGTGGATAGCCAAATGGCTCACAGACAGGGATCAGAAAGTTAGAATTGGGAAGTCCACCTCTACAAAGAGGCCAGTCACAAGGATTGGTTGTTGAAATGTTCCTTTTTGGCATTTACATCTCTGAAATCAAGGACAATGTCAATAGCTACTGGTTGACTAAATTTGCAGATGACTACAAATTAGGAGCTGTCATTGAATCCCACACTGACACAAATTTTCTCCAGGAAGGACTGAAACCATCAAACAACTGGTGTCAGAGCCATGGACTAAAACTAGATGCCAAGAAATGCATAATAGTTTCATTCAAGAAGTCACCCACCCCTTGTAATTATCATATTAACAACACACCACTTAGAGTTGACCTTGTAGTCAGTGAATTGGGGACACATATAGACAGTAATTTAGCCTTTGACCATCATGCATCAACAGTAGTGAGGAAATCATTCTGTTGCACAACTTATAAACAAAGGTATGACATCTAGCTCCAAGGAAGTAATTGTTCCACTGTACTCGGCATTCATCAGACCTGTCATTAAGTACAATGCCCCCTTTGGTATGTACATAATCAGCCATATCCAACAACTGGAACATCTGCAGAGGTTCCTCACTAAAAGAATAAAGGCACACCGGGCATATCATATACAACAAATGAAATGTCCACAGAGGTTCCTCACTAAAAGAATACAGGGCATAAGTAACATGTCCTGTGCAGACCGCCTCAAGGCGCTATCATTTTATTCTGTCTCTTTCAGGTTGTTGAGGGAACATCTATGCCAGGCATAGAGGGTATTGTCAGACCCCACTCTGATTGACTTCCCGAACACAACGTAAATAATCATTGAGTGTGGTGACAGTCAGGCACTATAGTCAAATTGAAAAAACTACCAGTGTCCTGAACGACGAGTAGCTTAAAAGTACATTTAATGAGTTCCAAAGTTGACAACCACTTCACATAGAGTTCTGTAATATCCAAGATATGTATAATAAAATCCCAAAAGTAGACAAAGGTATAAAATTCCAAAGCATGCTAGTGCACCAGCAGTGTACTTTCACCTTAGCAAGCTTCCTCAGGCATGTAAATATTAAATTAGGAAACTAGAATGCTTTAAATAAGTAAAATCAGTCACATGATGTAACAAGTTACATGATATTAAAAAGTCACATGATATAAAAAAATCACATTTCTTAGTATTTAAGCACTAAAGAATGTATTTATGAAAGAATGGTTACATAAAAATGGATGCATGAAATGTACTGAGTTTGTGGTGGTAAGGTATGGTGATAGAGTTATATTATAAATATTAGAAACACGAAAAATATATAATTAGTGAAATCAATGTATCTGGTTATGGAGATGCTTTAGATGTGGCTTAATAGTAACTATGTCATTTATTCCAGGATGGATAATGTGATTTAAATCTGAGGATCCATCGATGCTTTTCTTGTTCAGTTAGGAGTGTAATATTCCCTCCCTTATGGGTTGTAAAATTATTTTTAAAATAAGAAATTTAAAAGAATGAGTTTGATCTGTTTCATTTATATGTTTATATAGTGCATTGGTTAAATTTTGCCTCTTAAGCTCTCAGATGTTGACTTATTCTTTCCTTAAACTTCCTATTAGTTTTTCCTATGCAGTAAGCTGGACATTTACTGCAAGTTGTTAAATAAACTAAATTCTTGGAACTGCAATTGCCATATTCTAAGATAGGAAAGAGTTTATGCATCACTGGATGTAAAATGGTCTTTTCTGTATTTATAAAACTACAGTGGACGCAGTTATTGCAAGTAAATCTGTCTATTACTTTATTCTTTCAGAAATACATTCTTTAGTGCTTAGATACTAAGCAAACGTGATTTTTTTATATCATGTAACTTTTTATATCATGTGACATTTCAATATCATGTGACTTTTTACATCATGTGACTGATTTTACCTATTTAAAGCATTCTAGTTTCCTAACTTAGTATTACATGCCTGAGGAAGCCTGCTAAGGAGAAAGTGTACTGCTGTTGCACTAGAGTGGTTTGGAATTTTATACCTTTGTCTATCTTCTTGGATTTTATTTTACATATCTTTTAGTTATGTACTTACCATAACTTTAGATGTTTGGGATCCATCTCGCCTACATTCAGTACTGATGGGCTCGGAGCCAATCCCTCGGCTCCGACTCGGCACGCTATGCTATAGAGCGAGGCCTCTCATTGGCTGAGCTATTTCTTATCCCAGGATGCACCACCACTAATCCCCCAGATCTTGTTTGTCCGCATTCATGCACACATACACAACTTGTTTATATAACATTGCCAGATGTTTCAAGATGAAACAACAGGATTCGGACCTTCTGATATCCTCTGAACTCCAAGGAAGGGGGAAGGAGGGTGGGTTATTGGGAATGTAGGTGAGATGGATCCCAAACATCTAAAGTTATGGTAAGTACATAACTAAAAGATGTTATGTGATCCTATCTCGCCTACATTCAGTACTGATGGGACAGCGTCCCTAGCACCTAAATCCTGGGTGGCTCACTGGAAAACACTCCTGAGCACTGTGGAACCAAATGAAGCTCGTCCTCTAGATGCCACATCCAATTTGTAATGAGAAATGAAAGTGTGCGGGGAGGACCACGTAGCCGCAGCACAAATGTCACTAATGGCAAGCTTAGAATGGAATGCTATTGAAGTAGCCATAGCTCTTGTAGAATGAGCTTTGACAGAGGTGGTAAGATCTATATTAGAAGAAGAATAAGCTTGAGTAATACAGTCCCTGATCCATTTGGCAATAGTGACCTTTGTGACAGCTTTGCCCAATTTATTGTCCGAAAAGGATACAAACAACTGATCTGTTTTCCTTGTTTGTTTGGTCCTATCTAAATAAAAACGCAATTGCCTGTGGACGTCTAATGTGTGGAATATGTATTCCGCTTTGTTAGAATACTTCGGAAAGAAGACTGGAAGTTCTAATGACTGTTGTAGGCAGAAACTGGAACAAACTTTAGGGACAAATGACGGATTTGGCCTGAGAGATACTATATCTTTGTGAAAAACCAAGTACGGAGGTTTTACAGACAAAGCTTGAAGCTCTGAAACCCTTCTGGCAGAAGTAATCGCCACCAGAAAGGCAGTTTTCCACGATAGAAATTTCAAATC